>NC_142568.1:2820000-3057500 GCF_041283825.1 Pyrus communis
TCCTCATTCATATCACTCCTCATTCTTCACCTCTCATTCATTTTATAAGCAAAGAGAATTATAAAAAGGCAAAAGTTAGAGAAATAACCTTTGCTAGGGATAGGAGCGAGACCTTGGGAAAACAAAATATTGTCTCGGCCTGAAGATCGAGCATTGTGTTAATGGAATTTTGGTCCATCAATCAGCTTACATTGAAAAAATACTGAAGCGATTTGGCATGGACAAGGCTTATCCACTTAGCACCCCAATGGTCGTTCGTTCTTTGGACATTAAGAAAGATCCATTCCGTCCAAAGGAAGATGATGAACTGGTCCTTGGTCTAGAAGTACCATATTTGAGTGCAATAGGTGCTTTATTGTATTTAGCACAATGTACTAGACCATATATAGCTTTTTCAGTCAACTTGTTAGCAAGGTATAGCTCTGCTCCAACAATTCGTCATTGGAAGGGAATCAAAGATGTATTACGATACCTTCATGGAACAACAGACATGGGTCTCTTCTACTCAGAGAAATCCACAAATGACCAGATTCTTGTTGGATATGTAGATTCTTGTTTCCTCTCTAATCCGCACAAAGCCCGCTCACAAAATGGATATGTGTTCACTAATGGAGATACTGCAATTTCATGGCGATCAACAAAGCAAACATTAGTTGCTACATCTTCCAATCACTTAGAAATAATTGCTTTACATGAAGCAAGTCGTGAACTTTCTTGGTTAAGATCAATGATCCATCACATCCGGAATTCATGTAGTCTACCTTCAAAGATAGACAATCTAACTGTCATCCATGAAGATAATGCAGCCTGTGTTGCCCAAATGAAGGAAGGATTCATCAAGGGCGATAAAATTAAACACATATCTCCAAGATTTTTCAGTGCACATGAGCTTCAGAAGGCCAAAGTGATTGAGGTCAGACAAATCCGTTCAATGAAAATTTGGTAGACTTGTTCACACCAAATCTCTACCAAAGTGCACATTTCAGAAGTTAGTGCACATAATCGGATTACGTCGGCTTACAAATTTGATGAATGCGGAATCAAGGGGAGATACAATTCAGGGGGAGCATCCATAATACATGCATGTTATACTCTTTTTCCTTCAATTAGGATTTTTCCCACTGGGTTTTTCCTATCAAGGTTTTAATGAGGTAACACAAGCATGCTTAACACCATATCAACAATCTAGGTAAAAAATGTACTCTTTTTCCTTCGCTATGGTTTTTTCCCACTGGGTTTTTCCAAGCAAGGTTTTAACGAGGCAACTGATGTTGATATGTGGGCATCCAAGAGGGAGTGTTGTAAATAGTGGGTATGTATGCCCACATGCATACAGTAAACATTTCATATGCTTAATAGTGTAATTTGTTTGTTTCCAAGATAATTGCTCTATAAATAGAGCATTACGAGTGTTCAACAAACAAGAACAACAATATAATAACAACAACAAGATAAAGAAAGAAAAGTTAGAATATTTTCAATATCCTCTTATTTCTCTCTAAGCTGCAATCATTTTGTGTAATATTTTGCAACAGCCTCACTCCTATCCCTAGCAAAGGTTATTTCTCTAACTTTTGCCTTTTTATACATATTTTCGGTTCGGTTCGGGGTTCCCAAACCATGAATATGTAATCTCGATTCCCGTATCGAAAAGTTTGGGATCGGTTTGATATGGATCTTGAAAATTTTAGTATTATCGGTTTGAGAATTTTTTGATATAGGATTGGGATTTTTTGGTTTGGTTTGGGATTTTCAGAAAAAAAATTTCTAGCCCTAGCGCTAACGCACCTTAGCACGAATACTGAGATGTCATGTTCCATCATTGCCTGGGTCGAGGTCCAATTCGACTGGGAAGTGGCCTGAAGTCACCCTAGACCATCAAAACCCTAAAACGGGTGTTATTCTAATTGTTGTCAAATCGAACCCCGATACCCCAACAAGTGCTTGGGCTTTGTTCCTGAGTTCAAGGAGAGACTATCCGTGGCAGTGATCGAAATAACAAGCTTTAGAAACGGTTGATCCCCGTTGAATACTCACGGACCTATCGGCGAAGTTCTTCGCGAAACCGAGGCCAAATCTCGTCGAGTTTATGTGGAGATTGAAGGGAAACTGACGTGGTGATTCTTGTTGGCGGTGGGAGGCCGAGAAAAGTCGAAAATAATCATTGACATCTAGATCTCGTATCGAAATAATCATCAAATCTACTATCATCTCACCTTGACCCACGCGAGCCTTACAAGATTGAACTACTTGGTCAACAATATAAGGCCCCCAAAAAAGAGAAGAAATAGAGTACATCACATCCATTGTCTCAATAGGTTTACCCAAAGACTTAATAAAAGTACTTGATATAAAAGAATTCTCGACTCCAGGATCAAACAATGCCCTAGCAGGGAGCGAATCAAGATGAATAATACATGTGATTGTGTTAGGCTCAGCCTCGGCCTCCAAAGTGCATAATGCACAAACCCTGCCAACTCGTTGAACACCCGTTTGAGTCCCAGCTCCACTGCTATAAGCCCCAACTAGTTGAGAACGTCCTCCAAGTTGTCTACCGTTATGTTGTCCGGTCCTCTGCTGCCCAATGCTCTGCTGGCCCAAGCTCGAAGATGCTCTAGAAGTCTTACTCTACACCTAAGATGTTACTGAACCCCTACATTAGCAGCAGGTCTGCTAGGTCTGCTAGCTCTGCCAGCAGTATGTGGGCAATCTCAAAAAAAAAAAAAATTTGACCAATCTTAGGATCCTTTAAAATAACTCTATGAACGCCCTCCAAAAGAAGTCTGGGTTCGCGCTTGTATGCATTAGGAGTACCTCTTCGAAAACGGCTTTGATGACTCGCCCCAGCAGAATGCTGAGAGCCTCATTTAGAAGTAGCCTAGAAATCTCCATAATAAGGACCATGATGTCCTCCATGTGACGATCCTTGAGAACCACCAAACGAGAATCTCTAGCATTTTAAGGATCCGCCCTAAAACGCATCAGATGATTAGCCTTTTAACCGGGCCTTCTTCCTCTGCACTTCACCCACTCGTGCATCACACTCCTTATTAAGCTTTGTTGTACATGCATGATCGATCGCCTGAGCGAATGAAGGAAATTCCTAGATAGATAACATTCCTGATTCTAGGCTTGAATCCCCTAAGAAGTTTATTTGTTTTCTTCTCCCAGAGAGGTGCTTAAAGAAACGGTAAAGTCGAGTAAAACGGCCCACATAATCAGCAATTGTTTTGGTGCCTTGCTCAATAGTGGCAAACTCTACCTCCAACTCATCTCGAAATGACTCTGGAAAATATTGCTCAAAGAATGCAGTCTGAAACCGCTTCCAAGTATGTGGTGCCACCATTCGTAAGCCTCACTTGTCAACATATACACCACAAGCTATACCTACTCCTCAGGTCAGCATTGCGAGATGGTGAAAACTCTGGTGATCTAATTAATCCAGGACTCAGCCGTCCACGGATCAGTACTACCATCGAGTGAAGGCGGCTTATGAGTACAAAACTCTCCATACAAAGATATCTCTCCCTTATAGAAGTTGCACTTAAAGTGAGCCTGCATCATCTATGTCAAATCATCGATGGCTTGGAAAACACCATCGAGTCCATAATAATCGTGGCTAGCCGCCTAATAAATAACAGGAGTGCCATCGTCAGGGATGTCCTCCCCAAGCAACTGAACAACACCATGTGGAGTCATTATAGTATGTCCGGTGCATAGAAGAATTCATCGTAAGCATAAGAATTTCGAGAAATGAATCCACATGACCTAATTAAGGTTCACTACCCAACCCACCCAAGGCTTCGTCACTCTAAGGTTACGATATGGGAACCTAAACCTAAGCTTTGATACCACCAAAAGTTGTCACGCCCCGATCCTGACATACGTCCAGGATCGACACGTGACACAAGGACGTAAGGGACATCTTAACATACGTACAAGATTCAAAATGAAATACCATAACTAATACTTCAAAATAAACATGATAAAGGGATCTCCCCTACAAAATATATACAAATTTGTACTCTCAAAATACACAACCTTCACTAAGGTTAAGACAATGTCCATAGGCGCTCAAAATATAAGTCCCAAAAGAAATAATACAAGGAAGAATAAAGTGGTAACCTAACCGCTCCAAGTCTCTGATCTCTGCACTTTTACCCTCACCGGTTCCTGTAATGTACTCAAGTCTTTCACCTGTACAATCAATGCCTAGAGTCTGCACTAATGCACCTTGACACAAATATCAAGACGGCACGTACTATCGTTGCCTAGGCCAAGGTCCAATTCGGCCGAGAAGTGGTCTAAAATCACCCTAAACAGTCATAACCTAAAATGAGTGTTATTCGAATCACTATCAAATCGAACCTTGACGCCCCAACCAGTGCTTGGGCCTTGTTCTTGGGTTCAAGGAAAGTCTATCGGTGGTGGTGGTCGAAAGAACAAGCTCTAGAAATGGCCGATTGTCGTCAAATACTCATGGACCCGTCGGTAGGGTTCTTTGCGAAACTGAGGCCAAATCTCGTCGAATTTGTGTGGTGATTGAAGGGAAAGTGAAGTGGTGATGTTTGATGGTGGTGGAAGGTAGAGAAAAGCGAGAAAAATCGACTGAAATCACGTCAGAAATTGCACAAGGTTCAAGTCAGGAGCCACATCGCAAGGGGGCAAATGGGTCGCGCTGAGTTCTCTCCTCTCTTCTCTGATTGGTCACCTCACTATCACTCTCTCTCTAATTGGTCCCTCCCCCAAATTAATGGAAGCTTCTAATTATATATTAAACATATTTTTTTTTAATCGAACTTTTACCGCCCGTAACTTCTTCGTTATCACTCCGATTCGCGGACGGCTTTCGCCTATGCGCTTGTGGAATTGAGTTCTATTTGAAAACACTAATTGTGATCTCGAAAGGTCTACAAATTTGAAAAGATTAATTATTATAATTCATATTTTATAACTATGCAATTCAAATTCTAAAATTAACTTAATTAGAATAAAATAAAAATAACATAAATATGAAATACATAATTAAATAATGAAATACGTAATTAATATTAAAATCCAGAAAGCAGCATATTTGGTGAATTTGGAGTCATTTGATTGAACACCCAAAGCATTCGATCTTATACAAATGAATATTGCCGCAACCTATAACCCATTAAAAATTTAATATTGGGAAAGCAGCCAAAATAATGAAAAGGAGAAGACAACCCACTCATCCCTCACTATATCTATCTTTGCAATCCGTACTGCTCCCTCCCTCTCTCTCTTTGTTACACTCACAGAATTGCAGATCTCGTATGAACAGGTCTTACTTGCCCCTGTTCACATCTCCCTCTCTCTCTCCCTCTCCCTCTCTCTCTCTCTCTAACACTTCCCGCACCAAATCTAAACACCCGGCCCTCGATCTCACCGACTATTAACCCTCACCTCTCCCAAGTCTAAAATGATAATACTGCCCACCTACCTTTTACCTTAGGCCGTTGTACCTAAAATCTGGAGGGGTATTACGGTCATTTGCACATTGAATCAGGCCTTCCTCATTAACCACCCAGAACAAAGCTTTGAAAATGGATAACAATTCCGTAAACAAATCAAAATCCCCTATTGAAATAGCCCTTAGACCAAGGTAATTACAAAATTGCCTTTTATTTTTTTGTGGATTTGGGGAGGGGTGGCTCTATTCCTTGGCGGCATGTAATTAGTTGTAGTCCATTTAAACGTATCTGATTTTTCTTTACGATTAACGGTTTCATTAGTGGGGCAAGTTCATTTTGGTGGGTTGAATGCTATAATATGCAAGCTTAGCTAATTGTATTGTTGTTAACCTAAAAACAAATGTATTTCTATTTTAATATTGCTTTAATATCATTTTGAGCAGAGAATAAACAAGATTTTTTTTTCTTGCACAAATATATGGTATTAAAACTTTTAGTATATTTCTTTATTTACGTGACAAATTTTTCGATCTGTCATAGTGCGTGGGCATAACTACTTGTATAAGACTAACTATTGCTTTTTTCTACATAATCATAACGGAAGCAGATCTAATTAAGAATGTTGTAGATCATATTTGGACAAACTTGAATTGAGAATCACTATGTGATTTAGAGGGCTTGGTTGGAATTGAAAGCCGCATCGAGCGAATTGAATCGCGACTGGACATTCTCTCACAGGAGGCTTGCATCACTGTAGGTATTTGGGGCATGGGTGGTATTGGCAAGACCACCCTTGCTGAAACTGTATTTCACAGACTCTCGTCAAAATTCGAAGCTTCTTGTTTTCTTAAAAATGCTAGGGAGAAATCAGAACAACTAGATGGACAAGATTGCCTGGAAAAGAAACTTCTAAGCGAGATATTCAAGGAAGAAGGTCTATACATAGGATCAACTATTGTTCGAAATAGGCTTAGCCACATAAAGGTCCTCATTGTTCTTGATGATGTGAGTAGTCCAATGCAAATGGAACGTTTAGCTGGCGATCGTCTTCGATATGGCACTGGAAGTAGAATCATTATCACAAGCAAAGATAGGGGCACTCTTAGACAAACTGTTGAAGAGGATAATATCCACGAGGTTAGGGTATCAAAACCAGATGACGCTCTTCAGCTCTTCTGTTCACGTGCTTTTAAGAACTCGTAGAACAAATTATAAGGAGTTGGCAAAAAAGACCGTGGATTATGCCAAAGGTGTTCCTTTAGCTCTTACAGTTTTGGGGCCCTTGTTCTTCAATTGCAAGAGCAAAGAAGACTGGGAAGATGAATTCAACAAATTGAAACAATCTCCCATTGAAGACATCCAGAAAGTGTTGAGAATAAGTTATGATAGATTGGGAAAATATGAGAAGGAGATATTTTTGGATATAGCATGTTTTCATAAAGGGAAGAAGGTGAATGAGGTAAAACAAATGTTAGATGTTCATGGATTCTTTGCGACAATCGGAATTAGAATTCTCATTGATAGGTCTCTCTTATCAGTAGTTGATTCTGAAGAATGGGAAGGGAAAGTCATAGAGATGCACAATTCGCTACAAGAAATGAGAAGGACAATTGTTTGGGAACAATGTATTAAAGATCCTGGTAAACGAAATAGGTTGTTCACGAATGAGGATGTCTATCGTGTACTGAAGAGTTACAAGATAAGAGCCAAATGCATTCAATTTTTTTTTTTAACAAAAAATAAATAGCAAACCTTAGATGATAACACAACAAAATAAAACTCATTTATAAAAAGAAGTCAGATTCTTAAAATATTAATTTGATTGAATTTTATTGCAAAAATGCTATTCTGGATATTTATTTATACCATTATTTGTACTATCTCTCTAATAGAGATGAGATCCCATGCAATGACGGGCCCTACCTCTACGAGAAAGATGGTAAAGTGATGGTACAACTAAGTGATAAGAATAACTCTACTATTTTTTTATTGTGCTACAAAGGGCTGGTTTGGTATTGCTGTGCTTTGAAAAAAAGCTGCTTCTGCTGTGCTGTGAGAATAAGCAGCTGTGAAATAAAGCAGCAGAGTGTTTGGTAAACTTTTTTGTTAAAATGCTTTTGAAAAAAAAAAAGCAGTATTAGAGTGTTTGGTAAACTCTTATGTAAAACAAATGTGAAAAAAAGCCAGTTTTTCAAAGCTAGGTTTTGTAGCTTCTTATTTTTGGCTTTTTTTCATCCAAAACTGTGAAAAAAAGCTGAAGCTGAGTGTTTACCAAACACAAAAACAGCTCCCAGCTTTTTTTTATAGCAGCTTTTTTCAGAATCACCTCAGTACCAAACCAGGTCGAAGTCTATGCAGTTTTTGTTATTTTATTACAATTTTCTCGGATATTTTACTAGAAACTTGTACATCATTACCATCGCAAATACTCTAGATTATTCTATAACTTTGTTTAATTCTTTTTCCAAATAAGCATTACATCTTAACATGTTGAAAATATTTACATTTTAACCTTGTTCTTATTGTCAGGAAACTCCAAATGTTGAAGCCATATTGCTTAGTTCGTGGTATGAGAGTGAAAAGCAACCACTGAACTTCAAACTGATGTCAAACCTAATAATGCTTATTGGGATTACTTTTCGAATATTAGACCGCAAATCCGCTGCTTCTCTTGACCTTCCCGATTCTCTTCGTTACCTTGACTGGTTCGCATATCCACTGGAATCTTTGCCGTCAAAATTTTCGCCTGAAAATCTAGTTGAGCTTCATATGCCATATAGCCAAGTTAAGAAGCTCTGGAAAGAAGACAAGGTATATTATATGCCTATTCTAATTCTTGTATAAAATTAAGTGTAGAAATATATTAATTCTTGATATTTCTCTCTACTCTTGTTACAGAGACTTGTCAACTTACAAGTGCTCGATCTCTCTCGCTGTGAAAGATTGGTTGAAATTCCTTGGTATTTTCAAGATCTTGACAGGGTTACTCATTTTCATCTTCGAGGCTGCACCAGTCTCAAGTATCTTCCAGAGATGCCAGGAAATATTAAATACTTAGATTTATTTATGAGTGGTATAAGGGAGTTGCCCCAATCAGTTTGGTCTCACGAAAAAAATTTCTTATTTGAATATAAGTTGTTGCCGTAACCTTCAGAAACTTCCAAGCCACGGGTGTAAGCTGAAGGTCTCTGGTTCTTTTAATCTAGATGGCTGCACATCTCTTCGCGAGTTTTCTGAGCTTCCCAGGGATATAAGTAAATTATCATTGATTGGTTTCCAAAGACTTGTGAGTCTGCCAACCAACATTTGTTAGTTGAAATATCTCGAGGAACTCAATCTCTCCAGCTGCTTAACATTTGAAGACGTCCCAGTGATCTTGGAGCCAATGGAACATTTGAAGTCCTTAAATTTAAGTGGAACATCGGTTAAAGAGCTACACTCATCAATCCAGTTTCTCCCTACGCTCAAAAGAATTCAACTACAAGGTTGCAAAAGGTTTTCAAGTATCCCAAAGACCATTTGCAAGTTGAAGTATCTCGAGGTACTTGATCTCTCTTCATGCTCCGAACTTGAAAACTTCCCAGAGATCTTGGAGCCAATGGAACATTTGAAGTCCTTAAATTTAAGTGGAACATCGGTTAAAGAGCTACACTCATCAATCAAATTTCTCCCTGCTCTCAATAGACTTGAACTACATAATTGCAAAAGACTTTCAAGTATCCCGAAGAGCATTTGTAAGTTGAAGTATCTCGAGGTGCTCAATCTCTCTTTGTGCTCCAAACTTGAAAACTTCCCCGAAATCTTGGAGCCAATGGAAGATTTGAAGTTCTTAAATATAATTGGAACAACGGTTAAAGCACCACACTCATCAATCGAGTTTCCCCCTACGCTCATAATTCAACTACAAGGTTACACAGGCTTTTTCAGGTTTACCAAAAAGCATTTGTAAGTTGTAATATCTAAGTCGATAAATAGAAAATTTGGGAGAAGAAAATAATTGTTGATTTCATCAACAATTCTAGGTTAAAAAAACAAAAGTCCCGTTGTAAGACCTAGAGAGCAGAAGCAATCCTACTGGCTACTGCTATGGTATCAAAGATCTGTGTGATCAATATGTTTCAAATATCTTTTCACGATTCTGGACTAACCTCTACATGCTACAGAAAGGGTCTTTACAAACCTTAAAAAAAGCACAAAAGACAACTTATAGGTAGATACCGTAAATTTACAGCTTGAGGTAGCTCAATCACATAATGCAGCAGAGTAAGATAGCTCATCCACAACAAACCAAACGGCACTTAAGCGGAAAAGTTGAGAGATAAGAACAAAAACTTCTGACTGAAAGAGTGTTTAAGTAACCACTGATCTTATACGTCATAAAGAAAATTCGCTTTACAAGAAATAGAAGGCATCATGATGAAGAACTACCGGACACTGGGGTGACTCCTTAACAGACAGGTCCGCCAAACCATTTAATATAAGATATACAAACAAAAAAATTCGTTCAAGTAGTTGTACATGGGTTTCAATATAATCTCATTTTCTATTTTCATTCCTTTGAATGGTCAATAATGGCTTAAAGGTCCATGCACAGATGCAAAAAGCACAGCCACTCATAAAATCTACATGCAGATTATACAGAAACAAATAGACTGGTTACTGTACTTGAACAGATTATGGAATCCACCGACGATGAAGGGGTACTATTGTTGGCGCCAGAAACTAGGGATGGGCAAACAGGTCCTGGACCCCGGGGTCGGGGCGGATCCATGCGGTTCGGGGCGGGTATGGGGCTGGTCCAAAAATTATAAATACAAAACGGGGTGGGGCGGGTCCAGATAAATAACGGGGCGGGGCAGTTCTAGAAATTGAAGAAAACGGGCCCCCGGCCTGGACCGTTGATTTCCTACTGTATTAAATCTCTACCATCCATTCTATCTATCACCCTCTCTCTCTCTCTTGTTCTCAGAAGTTAGACCCAATTCACTTCACTCAACTCTCCGCTTTCTAGAGCCTACAACACAAAATGTCACATTAAATTCAACGCTTTTCAAAATTAAAACCATTAACGTAGAAGAAGTAGTTCAATGTTTTATCTATTCAATATTTCTTAAATGCAAATTAGATGTTCTCCGTGCACATTTCTTAGTTTGAGGTTTATTTTATTTTTTTTCGTTTTCTAGGGCATTAAATGTATCATATTCACACCTAAAACATAGAAGCAAAGAAAAGAAAGAAATGTTTGAGAATGTACATAAAGAGAAAAAGAGAATTTTATGTAAAAGAAATGGTTGAAAACTACAGTATGGAAGAGAAGACGAGTTAGAGAGACAAACCATGTGGCATATGCTATCTGATAGTTCAAGAGCTTCATCCCACTTGTTACCTGTAATAAGATGAAAGAATGTATCCAGCTCTGGAAAACCACCATGCCATCATGTCTGCAAACATCTCCAGTGCCTTAGTGACCTTATTTGCATGTAAAAGACTCAATCAATGAAGTGTACATATTCTTGTTCACATATGAAAACCTTCCAGCCTTTACAAAATTATCAATCAGAACTTTGTATATATGAGTAATTGGCACTGTGTCACATTCAGACCTGGTTTGGTACTGAGGTGATTCTGAAAAAAGCTGCTATCAAAAAAAGCTGGGAGCTGTTTTTGTGTTTGGTAAACACTCAGCTTCAGCTTTTTTTCACAGTTTTGGATGAAAAAAAGCCAAAAACAAGAAGCTGCAAAACCTAGCTTTGAAAAACCGGCTTTTTTTCACATCTGTTTTACATAAAGGTTTACCAAACACTCTAATACTGCTTTTTTTTTTCAAAAGCACTTTTACAAAAATGTTTACCAAACACTATGCTGCTTTATTTCACAGCTGCTTATTCTCACAGCACAGCAGAAGTAGCTTTTTTTCAAAGCACAGCAATACCAAACCAGCCCTCACTCATCTCATTTAAAAGCCCAAGAGAGGTCATGAACTCTCGATTGTAACCTTCAATAACTTTACGGTAGCCTGCCATATGCTTAGGCAAATGTGTTTGTTTCATTTCATCCAAAAGCTTATGAGCTTCATCCAGTAGTCCAGTTCAACAGCAATGATTTATCAAAACCCCATAGGTGATAAAATTTGGAGCACAACCCTTAGAGCTCTTTTGTTTAAAAAGCTCAAGACACTTTTCGATATTACCTGCTTTCCCAATGCCATCTATCATTGCAGTGTAAGTCACAACATTTGGATAACACCCTTTTTCTTCCATCGTCAGCATAAGCTTATAGGCTTCATCTGTTTTCCCAACTTTACACAGGGCATCAATCATCTCTGTGTAGATAACATCTGGTGCACACGAGTTTTCTAACAATTTGGACAAGACTTTTAAAGCGAGATCCAGTCTTTTATCCTTAAACAGTCTATCAATCAAAGAACTGTACGTATACACATTTGGACTGTACCCTTGCTCTGACATCTTAGCAAACACCTCTTGTGCTTCATCTAGCTTCCCATACTTGCAAAATCCTTCTATAAGAGCATAAAAAATAATATGGTTCAGTCACGGGCCTCCTTAACCTTGTGTGCTATGCATAAACCATCCACCAAAGCCCCATAAGTATAGACATTAGGTTCTCTAATACTCTGATCATCACTTCCAAAATACTTATCAACATCAGGGATGTCCACATTACCTCTCATTCTCTCATATATCTGGCAAGCCTTTTCAATTCTACCAGCTTTACAATGACCATCAATTAAAGCAGTATAAGTAACAACATTAGGATTGCAACCTTCAATCAACATCATCTCAAACAGTTGATCTGCATCACACCTTCTTTGCTTTAAGGTACACATGTATAAGAGCAGTATATGTCACCACGTTTGGAGCACAACCATTTTGTATCATTTCATTAAACCAGCTCCGAGATTGTTCAAAAGGCCAGCTTTACAAAAACTATCAATTAAAATAGTATAGGTATAGACGTCAGGAACAATACTATTCCTTTTCATTTCTTTAAACAACAAAAATGCTTGTTCTACCTTGGAGGCATTACACAAAAAGCCAATAGCATTAGCTTCCCGATCCATGTAGGCTTTCTCGATCCATGTACGATTAGCATCAGATTTGGATTAGATGGGACTAAGACCTAGAAATAGGGATGACAATTCTAACCGTTAAACCCGATAACCGTGAATAACCACCTGAATAGAACGGATTTGGATATGGAAGTTTGGGTATATTTTGGATATGGGGAAAAACCGTTTATATTATTCGGTTATGGTTTTGGATATGGTTATAGGGATCCCCAAACCGTATCCGTAACCGAATCCGACCCGAATAGTAAACAATATAATTCATATATAATATAATAGTATAATACATATGTGTGTGTGTGTGTGTGTGTGTGTGTGTGTAGGGTATATTTTGGATATGGGGAAAAACCGTTTATATTATTCGATTATGGTTTTGGATATGGTTATAGGGATCCCCAAACCGTATCCGTAACCGAATCCGACCCGAATAGTAAACAATATAATTCATATATAATATAATAGTATAATATATATGTGTGTGTGTGTGTGTGTGTGTGTGTGTATGTAGTTGTATATCCATTATTCTCCGAACCATTACCTTGAGAATACAAAAGTTGCATTGTGTAGGAAAGTAAAGTTTTGAAGTGCTTATGAGAGATATCAAAGACAAGCCAACATCATCAATGTTTTAATTTTTATACTCAACAAAATCCATTCATTGGATCATTTTATACATCAAATGTTTAATAATGAAATTAATACCTGCAAACTTATAATGTCTCAACTAAACGAATATATTTTTTGTATTGACGAAGATGGATATACCCATTATGATACACCCCGACCTGGAATGTCCACCTAGACTCTGAATCGAGCTATGTTGGCCGTCATCAAGAGGGTGACGAAGCTATAAAGTGTAGTGATGTGGAAAAGTGTAGTGATGTGAAAAACAAGGGTGAGTGGGCCTAAAAATAAAGTTTTGTAAAAACCTTTTTCAAAACATAATAACCCCTCACCGTAAAACAAGTATAGTTTCCAAATATAAATATTACATTTAGTAAGAAAATATTTAACGAGCCTGCAACATCTTGAGAACTCAAAATGTCAGTAAAATTCGTAAAGAAGCATATAACTTCTAGAAATCACCAAATCTTGAAGAAATAAATGTATCACATCGAGTGCTCATCGACACAAGCTGATACACGAGTTCATGCAAAGGTATTTCGACATGAACAGGATTAGGTGTAATAAGGATTTACGCTCTAGTACTACAATCACGTGAAGACTGGCACTACAAGCATCACATACGATTCCTAATTGCCTATAGCAATCTAGGACAGGACTGACACCTACAATGGATCCAAAGTGAGCGTGTGGTGCAATGTGAACATACACGTGAAAGACTAGCCCTGGCCCAGGCGAGTACTAACACTAGTGCAACACACAATGAGCAGATAACGTAAATATGATTATGCCACAGTAAATTGATAATTTGATAATTCTAATCAATACAATGATATTCATTACCGTAAATTCAATTTAAGGCATAAATAAGACTACGCATACCTGTGCATCCGGTAGGGTGTTGTATAATTTCATAATTTCCTTTAATACGCTAATTCTTATACACGTCACGATAATCTACGCATATTGTAGAAAACTCTTTATGAAATGTGTAAATGGAAACTAACAAATATATGTACACACACACGCTATAGAAAAGAAAAAATCCACTCATAGATACCGGCTAAGACATAGCCGTTCGAACTAGGAAAGTCGAAGTCTCCGATAGTAATTGCACCTAAGTACAACATTGGGACCCGTTAGTAAAACTTGATTTAAATGTTTGAATTTGGAAAACCAGGGTGCGGATTTAAAATCAGAGAGTCGAAATACGCTAAAGAGAGTCCAGGGAAATTTTCGTAAAAAGTCAACGGTCAACCCTAAAAAGTTAATCAAAACGTCCCGGTGATCAACTACGTTAAAACTTTGGAATTTAACTTTGGTATTTTATGAGTGCGTTTGCGATGTGTAACGTTGTGAGTCAAGCCTATGTTGTTCTCCTCACTTTTTTTACTTATTCCTCCCCCACCCCAAAAAAAAAAAAAAAAATTCTCCCTCAGTAATTTGTCCCCAGTTTGGACCCGCCAAATAATTTCTTTCCAGTTTGGACCACAGCCGGCCTCAGACCAACTCCACCGCATTTTCTAGGTCAAAAGTAATCACAAGTTAACTAAAATATAACTCGTGATTACATCAATAAATAGTTGCGTACTATTATTTTTGTCATGAAAGACACAATTAATATTATTATATATTCCTTATTGCTTAGCCCACATCAATTAATTTGTCAAAATGTTCTTCGGCCTTAACAATTATTTTATCTGTAGGTGATTAAGTGCGTAATTTTATGACCGACTATTAGATACTAACTTATTGTAGCCCACTGATTAAGAGATTCGCTCAAACTTTTTAATTCGTGATTACATCAATAAATAGTTGTGTACTATTATTTTTGTCATGAAAGACACAATTAATATTATTATATACTCCTTATTGCTTAGCCCACATCAATTAATTTGTCAAAATGTTCTTCGGCCTTAACAATTATTTTATCTGTAGGTGATTAAATGTGTAATTTTATGACCGACTATTAGATACTAACTTATTGTAACCTACTGATTAAGAGATTCGCTCAAACTTTTTAATTCGTGATTACATCAATAAATAGTTGCGTACTATTATTTTTGTCATGAAAGACACAATTAATATTATTATATACTCCTTATTGCTTAGCCCACATCAATTAATTTGTCAAAATGTTCTTCGGCCTTAACAATTATTTTATTTGTAGGTGATTAAGTGCGTAATTTTATGACCGACTATTAAATACTAACTTATTGTAGCCCACTCATTAAGAGATTCGCTCAAACTTTTGAAGCATGGGTATAGACAAACACCCTTCTTCAAACATTGCATGAATGATACAAATTTCAATGCTTATTATCGGGATCAGTATATTATAAATCACTTCGTAAATATTATCTCTGAAAATAAAAAATAAAAAAATTCAACATGAGCTATGAAATATGTTGCTGGCTACTAGCCCATTTTCGTGATTATTGAATTTGTTGAGATACTAAAGCCGTATGCATCGCTCTAGAGAAAAAACAAGTGTGCGGTGCAATGTGAACATACACGTGAAAGACTAGCCCTGGCTCGAGCGAGTACTAACACCAGTGCAGCATACAATTAGCAGATAATGTAAATATGATTATGCCACAGTAAATTGATAATTTGATAATTCTAATCAATACAATGATATTCATTACCGTAAATTCAATTTAAGGCATAAATGAGACTACGCATACCTGTGCATCCCGTAGGGTGTTGTATAATTTCATAATTTCCGTTAATACGCTAATTCTTATACACGTCACGATAATCTACGCATATTGTAGAAAACTCTTTATGAAATGTGTAAATGGAAACTAACACACACACACACACACACACACACCAATTAATTTGTCAAAATGTTGTTCGGCCTCAACAACTAATTTATCTGTAGGTGATTAAGTGCGTAATTTTATGACCGACTTTTAGATACTAACTTATTGTAGCCCACTGATTAAGAGATTCGCTCAAACTTTTGAAGCATGGGTATAGACGAACACCCGTCTTCAAACACTGCATGAATGATATAAATTTCAATGCTTATTATCGGGATCAATATATTATAAATCACTTCGTAAATACTATCTCTAGAAGAAAAAAAATTTCAACATGAGCTATGAAATCTGTTGCCGGCTACTGGCCCATTTTCGTGATTATTGAATTTGTTGAGATACTAAAGCCGTATGCATCGCTCCAGAGAAAAAAACAAAAGCCATGTGTTGCGTCCTGGCATCTCGTCACTGATGTTGGTGATTGTTTATTGCAAGTTTAAGCATGAAGCTACAACATAATTTCTCGATAAATTGAATAATATTATGTCCATCAATGTTTCATCAACCCTAGCGGGCAGCCCTTGGCCTTACCTGTTGTCTTGGCTTTGAACGCGTTGAATTTTTGTACGCGGAAGATAAAGGTGCTTGAGTTGGGGTTTTTTCATTTCTTCTCTTTAACGATTTTCTAAGAAAGCCTGAGCGTCATAAAATTTTCAATAACCTAAATATCCCTTTTTCTTTCTTTCATATATTATCAATCGCTTGCTTCTTTCTCTTCTTTTTTACTCACAATTTACAAGTCTATTGTTAGTACCTTGAGAGAAACACAAAAACAGATGGAGTGTATCATGACGATCTTGCAGATTTGCTGCAGATGGTTAACATTTTCTTCTCCGTCATCTGCTACTGCTGGAGATGATGATGATGATGGTATTGTAGCTAATATCCCCCCTCGTCGGGAAAAGTATGATGTGTTTATCAGTTTCAGAGGTGAGGACACCCGCCGTGGTGTTACCAGCCATCTTCATGCTGCCTTACTTCAGAAGAAAATTGAAACCTACATAGATTACAGACTTCAGAAAGGAGAAGAAATCGGACCTGCCCTTCTAGAGGCAATCGAGAAATCCACGCATTCGGTGATCATTTTCTCACAAAACTATGCTTCTTCCACATGGTGTTTGGATGAACTCGTGCATATACTCGAATGCGAGGAAAGATATGGCCAGAAGGTTATACCCGTATTCTACGACATCAATCCATCTGATGTACGAAAACAACATGGGAGTTATGCGGGTGCCTTTGCTAAACTTGAAAAACGTTTCAAGGACAGTATTGATAAGGTGCACAAGTGGAGGGATGCTTTGAAGGCTGTAGCCGATCGGTCTGGGTTTGATTATTCAAACAATCACTGGTAAGTAACTCATTATTTAACTTGTATAAAATTATAAATTTTCTTTAAACTTGTGACAATTTGATTAGATTTGGTAAAGCATTACTCTATTTTAAACTTGGGGAGGGGTGAGGCACTGTAGCTTTGCTACAATGCAATTGAGGGGAGATTTTGGTTTTAACAAGACTTCATGCCCAAGCGGTTCGGATCGAAAAATTAGTCATGTAATTAAAATCAAATCCTTAAAAAGAGTGGTTTTTTTTTTTTTTTTTTTTTTTTGTAATTTAGAGGACAACATCACTAGTGGCGAAGTTAGAAATTATCGAGAGAAGGGACGAAATATAAAAGGATAAAAATTTTAAAATAATGT
The DNA here is from genome assembly GCF_041283825.1 of Pyrus communis. Taxonomy (NCBI): domain Eukaryota; kingdom Viridiplantae; phylum Streptophyta; class Magnoliopsida; order Rosales; family Rosaceae; genus Pyrus; species Pyrus communis. Next base: position 2,837,672 of record NC_142568.1, read on the forward strand.
AGACAACCAAATTCTTTTTATAGTAGATAATATTAACCTCATTCATAATGGGTCATGAAAACGTAGCATAATGGGTCATTATCAATAAAACGTAGCATAATGGGTCATTATCAATAAAAGTAAACCTTTTTCTCAGTATAATCAGCCAAACTAACACTCAACTATTATTCTCTCACTTCCCAGCGCAATGATGCTGACAATTCTTTACTGAAAATACAAAAAGATAGCTTAGTCAAACGTCACTATTTGTGATACAAATCCAAAGAAAAAAATATATATAAGTTGTGATAGGTGTGATTGCTAGATGAAAGACACCTAGTGGCTAATTTGTTTGATGTTATGGTAATCAAGTGTCAAACATGCAATCTCTCCTTACTTGTTTTATAATGAGTTAATGCAAAACGCTCCCTGTATTAATTGGTACATACACTCCCTCAAGTTTCATGCATCTTCATAATCTGTCCATCTTCTCTAATGGATAACGACTTCCATCACCTTTGAATTCACCTTTTAAAACCAACCTTTCCTCAGAACCTATGATGATGGCATAATTAAACGGCGACCCATGGAATTAGATTCATACGTGCCCCCATCTCCTGATCAAGATCCGTAAACTGGTGTTTCCTCTAAAGACATCACCATCTCAGACAACCCCAACATGTCGGCTCGCATTTACCTCCCAAACATCCATCAAAACAAAACCTAAAAGCTCCCCATCTTGGTTTACTTTCACGGTGGTGCGTTCTGCGTGTTGTCCGCCTTTGGACTCCACCCACTGCTGTCTCAATCCTTTGTTTGCCTTTGATACGAAACGCACCGTTTCGTTTAATTCTTTTATTCCCAAAGCCCAAACGATGTTGTTTAAAAATAAAAAATAAAACCCTGGGGAGCTGCGCAGCAGCATGGAGAGTGAGAAGGGCCATCGTATTTTCCAGTTTCTGGCGGAAGCAAAGGCGCTTAAGACTCACTCCTTGGCTTATTTTCCAGCAAGCGGAGGGGCGGCCGCCCCCTCGTCCCTATGTAGCTTCGCCATTTACATCACATAAAAAATAAAAATAAAAAGAATATGTAATGTAAATAATGAAACAAAATAGAACATTTTAATAGAAGGTGTAATCACAAAATATAATGTCTTTGCATAAGAGATAGATGTAGCATGCAGTTCAATCGGCTTTTCGAACTTGTTTACAATAACCCTATTTACATATATTTACAACAACTCAACTCAATTTGTACATATATGCAGTGGCAAAGCCAGAAATTGACGGGGCGAAGGACGAAAATTTTCAAAAAATTTTTGATCCTTTCCTCCAATGCCTAAACCCTTTCTCAGTGTAGGTATCACTTCCATCATTCCCCGCTTTATCAAAATCAAAGTTGAAAAGATAACAATAATGGCAAAATGCGGCATCTTTTTCTATACTATACTTGAAGAAGGACCACCTAGAATAATAGGAAGACTACTCGGAATATTAGAAGAAGGACCACCCCGAATATTTGAAGGATGATTTATGCACTGTTTCTTATAGTACCGTTCCATTGCCACTGGGTCTGCCAAAAATGCTTCAAGTTTTAACACAACCTACGAACCCAGAGACTAAATCATAAGGTGCTATAGCATATGCTACATTTACATTGTTCTCCAACATTTTAATGGTGCTCCCAGTTACCTTCAACTGACTCAAATGGTATCCAAGAAAATAGAACTTCGAAAATCGCAACAGCTTAATAAAAGGACCAAACTTTCTAAATTCCAAGGATCAAATGGAGAATGCAGATGGATTCATTGCAAATACTAGAACACATTTAAATCTACAGATCCACATAAATAATCACAGAAATCACACCAAAATCACCACCAAATCATCAAAACCATTGAACAATCCCAGAAATTACTCAATGGCCATTAGCACAAATCGAATTTAAATAATAGCAATTAAATCCCAACGAAAAATTAAACAAAAAGCCAACATACCAGTAAGAAGGGGCCAAACGGAACGGCGCGGGTTTGATGCTGGAAAATCTTATTTGTCAAGTTGGAAATTAGGGACGGGGACAAGTGGTCCTCCCATAGTATTTTTTATATATTTTTTTTCAAATTAAGCCCAATTGTCCAAACACACCGTTTCACTTACTTTTCCAGAACCAAAACGACATCGTTTCGGCTTGGAATTTAAACAAAAAAAAAAAAAAATGTTTTCCCTTCTCTGCGCAGCCATGGAGAACTGCAGCAATTGTGAGCTGCAATCCGGTGAGACCAGAGGGGCGATGGGGCAGCAAACCATGATTTCTGGGCACGTTTTCCGGTGAGAGGAGGGGCTCCCTGCACCTTAACAGCTTCGCCACTGCATATATGTACAATCATATTTACAATTCTATTTACGGATACACTGTCCTTATCATATTTGAAGCAAGCAACCAAACGGCATATGATAATTCCAATTTCGATCCACCCGTATAATCCCGGAGCTAAAATTAAATCTCACGCCTACCAAAACACACAACGCAAGAATCTTTACTCAGTTAGCCTCCAATCTATTTACAACTCTAGAGTAAGTACTTCCAAAAGAATATGAACTTACACACACACGCGCGATCCCAACATACGTCCAGGGTTGAGCTCTGGGATTTGACGGCGGACTTAAAAACCACCTACAGACACTTTATGTCCAATCATTCTAGATAACACTTGCATCCTCTGTATTACCGAGGTTGCTGACACAGAGTTAGCAGATGCTTATTCCCCATATACCGTCATTGCTTCTTCTCCAGGAAAAGAAGTTCACGACCTGTAGGCCTTCTACCTCCACGTGGCAATGTCCGTCAAGCTTTCATCCATTGTAGGAAATTCCCCATTGCTGCCTCCCGTAGGAGTCTGGGCCGTGTGTGTGTGTGTATATAAATATATACCCGATCTCAACGTACGTCTAGAATCGACACATGACACAAGGACGTAGAGGACATCGTAACATACGTACAAGATATGAATGAAATATTAGAACTAATACCTCATAATAAACATGATAGTGGACTCTACCCCACATACAAATCTGTACTGTCAAAATACACAACCCTCACTAGGGACAAGACATACCTATAGGCTCAAAATACAAGTCCCAAAAGAGATAATACAATGAAAGGTAAAGCGGTAAACTAGTCGCTCCAAGTCTCTGATATAATGCACCCTGGCACGAATATCAAGACATCACGTATTATCGTTGCCTGAACTGAGGTTTAATTCGGCCAGGAAGTGGCCTGAAATCACCCTAGACCGTCGAAACCTTAAATGGGTGTTATTCGAATCGTTATCAAATTGAACCTCAACGCACCAACCAGTGTTTGGGCTTGTTCCTGGGTTCAAGGAGAGTCTATTGGTGGCATTGGTCGAAGGAACAAGCTTCAGAAACGGCCGATCGCCATCGAATACTCATGGACCCGTCGGTGGAGTTCTTCGCGAAACTGAGGCCAAATCTCGTCGAGTTTTTGTGGAGATTGAAAGGAAACCGAAGGGAAACTGACGTCGTGATGGAAGGTCAAGAAAAGCTAGAAAAATCGACATAAATCATGTCAGAAATTGTAGAGGGTTTGGGTCAGGAGTAGGGTCGCGAGGGGGGAGTAGGTCGCACTGGGTTGTCTTCTCTCTTCTCTGATTGGTTTCCTCATTATCACTCTCTCTCTAATTGGACCTGCCCCAAATTCATGGGAGCTTCTAATTATATATTAAACATATTTTTTTAATCGAACTTCCAACGTCTGTAACTTCTTCGTTATCACTCCGATTCGCGAATAACTTTCGCCTACACACTCATGGAATTTAGTTCTATTTGAAAACACTTGACCTCGAAAGGTCTACGAATTTTAAAAGATTAATTACGAAAATTTATACCTTGTAACTATTCTAAAATTAACATAATTAGAATAAATTAAAAATAACGTAAATAAATACGTAATTAATAATGAAAATCCAGGGACTAGATTTCACATCCTTCCCTCTTAAAAAGAGTTTAGTCCCCTAAACTCAACGCACCAGAGTCAAACAGATGTGGATAGTGTTGGCGCATCTTGTCCTCCGTCTCCTAAGTCAATTCCTCCACGCCATGATTGTTCCATAACACGCGCACTAAAGAAATAATCTTGGTGATGAGAGCTTTCTTTCTTCGATCGAGGATTTCAATGGGGTACCCATCATAAGTAAGGTTCTCTATAACCTGAATAGGCCCATATGAAATGACATGAGATGGATCAGTTCGATACTTCCAAAACGAAGATACGTGAAACATCAGATGAATGTGTGATAGCTCTGGCGGTAATGCAATACGATAGGCAACCTTGTCAACTCTCTTTAAGATCTTAAAACGGTCCAATATACCTTGGACTAAGCTTCTTTTACGCCCGAACCTGAGGACGCCTTTCATAGGAAAAACCCGTAAGAAAGCATATTCTCCAACCTCGAATGTCACCTCATGTCTGTAAGGGTTAACATAACTTTGTTATCGACTCTGAGTTGCTAATAAGCCTGCACAGATCATAGCAACCTTTTCTGCAGCAATTTGCATTAACTCTGGCCCCAACAGTCGATGCTCACCTACCTCATCCCAATACAAATAAGATATGCATCTCCTTCCGTAAAGTGCTTCGTAAGGTGCCATCTGAATACTCGTCTGGTAACTATTATTATACGCAAATTCAACCAACGACAAATGTTTATCCCAGCTACCTTTCAAATCAAGTACACAAGCTCGAAGCATATCCTTCAAGGTCTGAATAGTGCGCTCTGACTGATCGTCGGTCTGAGGATGAAAAGTTGTGCTGAAACTTAACTTAGTCCCCATAACATTATGAAGACTACTTAAAAAATAAGAAATGAAACAAGGATCAAGATCATAAATGATAGACACTGGAAATGTATGTAACTTCACAATCACATCTAAGAAGAGTCTCGCAAGTCACTCCAGAGTATAAGTCTTCTTAACGGCAAGAAAGTAACCCAAATGGAATCATGCCTATCTCGAGTCTTCAACAAGCCTGTCATAAAATCCATGGTAATGTGCTCCCACTTCCTCTTGAGAATAAGGAGTGATTGAAGTAAGCCTGTGGGCCACTAATGTTCTGATCAATAGGCTTAATCTTTATCCTCCTCAGATCCTCTTCTAACTAACCAACCTGAAGTGATAAAGCTGCAACACTAGCAAACCACTTCTTACTCAGAGCATCAGCAACTATATTCGCCTTGCTAGAGAAACTAACAATCATAATCTTTCACCAACTCCAACCACTGTCTATGTTGTAAGTTTAGCTTCCGCGGAGTGAAGATGTACTTGAGGCTCTTGTGATCGATGTAAATCTCACAAGAATCTCCATAAAGATAATGTCGCCAAAGCTTTAATGCATAAACCACAACAGCTTGCTCCAAATCATGGTTTGGATAGTTAAGTTCATACGGCTTCAACTGGCGAGAACCATAGGCTACTACCATGTCGTGCTGCCTCAGAACACAACCTAGTCCCTTACGAGACGCATTGGTGTATACCACAAACCCCCAGAACCAGATGGAAGGTAGACTTGTGTTTGAAAGGTATACCACAAACACAAGTCTACCTTTTGAAAGGTATACCACAAACACAAGTCTACCTTTCAGACTCACTAATGGGGATCCGAGATGAGGACATAGCGAAGACAACTTTTCAAACACAAGTCTACCTTTCAACTCCTCAAAGATGGCCTTGCACTTGTCATCCCAAATGAACAAAGTATCCTTCCTCGTCAGTCCCGTCAAAGGAAGTGTCAATGTTGAGAAACCCGCCATGAATCTCTGTTAATATCCAGCTAAGCCAAAAAACTCTGAATCTCAGTCACTGTAGTAGGTCGACTCCAACCAACAACTGCCTCCACCTTCGCAATATCCACCATAATACCATCATGCTAGATCACATGGCCAATGAACTTAACACACTCCAGCCAAAACTCACACTTGCTAAACTTAGCTTACAGTTGACAATCTCTCATAGTCTATAGAACAAGTCGGATGTTTCTTGTCCTCAGTTGCACTCTGTGAATAGATTAGGATATCATCAATGAACACCACCACGAACTGATCAATGAATGGTCGGAATACCCGATTCATCAAATCTATGAATGCAGCTGATGCATTTGTCAGGCCAAACGGCAAGACTAAGAACTCATAGTGACCATAGTGAGTCTGAAAAGTTGTCTTCGCTATGTCCTCATCTCGGATCCTCAATTGATGATAACGAGTCATCAAATCTAGCATACTAAAATACTAAGCACCTTGAAGCTGGTCAAATAAGTCATCAATCCTCGGTAGAGGGTACTTATTTTGCATTGTCACCTTATTAAGCTCACGATAATAGATGCACAAACGTATAAATCTGTCATTTTTCTTCACAAAGAGAACGAGAGCACCCCAAGGTGAAATACTGGGTCGAATTAAACCTTTATCCAATAACTTCTATAATTGTGTTTTTAGCTCTCTAAGTTCCAAATGTGCCATATGATACGGAGCCTTAGAAATAGGTGTTGTCTTTGGCATAAGGTCAATATTGAACTTGATCTCCCTCACTGAAGGCAAGCTATATAACTCTACAGGAAATACATCAGGGAATTCTCTAACAACTGGAATAACGTTAATCTCAATATTTTTTTGCTCAATGGTTATGACATGAGCCAAATAACCCTGACATCCATGGCTCATAAGTCGTCTAGCCTTAGTGACTGATACCATTACTGGTGGTGGAATAGGTTTATGAACTCTAGCAAACTCAAACTGAGGTCTATCAGGTGGTCGAAACGTTACCACTTTCTCAAAACAATCAAAATTTGCACGATAAATGCCAATAATGACATCTAGATCTCGCATTTGTTTATCATCTCACCCTGACCTATGCGAGCCTCACAAGATCGAACTACTTGGTCAACAATATAAGGCCCCAGAAAAAAGAGTAAAATGCACAAAGACTAAACAAAAGTACTTGATATAAAAGAATTCTCGACTCCAAGATCAAACAATGCCCTAGCAGGGAGCAAATCAAGATGAATAATACATATGACTATATTAGGCTCAACCTCGCCTTCATAGTCAAATAGTACACAAACCCTGCCAACTCGCTGAGAACCCATTTGAGACATCCCAATTCTACTGCTATGGGCCCCAACTTGTTAAGAACCTTTTCCAAGTTGTTTGTCGCTATACTGTTCAATCCTTTATTGCCCAATCCTTTACCAGCTCGAGGCCGAAGGTGCTCAAGAAGGCCTACTCTACGCCGAAGATGTTATTGAACCCCCCAACATCAGCAGTGGGTTTGCCAGCTCATCCAGCAGTAGTATGTAGGCAACCTCGTAAAAAGTGACCAGTCTCCCCGCACTGATAATAAGTCTTAGAACCATCTCTACATGCATCATAGTGTCGGCGTCCGCAGTGAGCGCAAATCCATGGAATTGTCTTATGTGGCTGGTCTCTAGATCCTCTAAAATAACTCTGTGAACGCCTTCCAGAAGAAGTATAGGGTTCGCGCATATATACGCTATGAGTACCTCCTAAAAAATGGCTCTGATGATTCGCCCTAATAGAATGTTGAGAGCCTCATGTAGAAGTAGCATGGAACTCTCCAAAAGAATTACCCCAATGTCCTCCATGTGATTATCCCTGAGAACCACTAAACGAGAATCTCTGGCGTTTTTCGAGATTCGCTAAAAAATACATCAAATAAGTGGCACTCTGACCGGGCCCTATTCCTCTGCTCTCCACTCACTCGTGCATCGCACTCCTCATTAAGCTCTGATGGACATGATGATCGTTCGCCTGAGTGAATGAAAGAAATCCCTAGACAGATAACAGATTCCTGATACTAAGCTTAAATCCCCTAATAAGTTTCTTCGTTTTCTTCTCTTTAGAGATGTGCTAAAAGAAACGGTAAAGTCAAGTAAAATGGGCCACATAATCAACAATCATGTCAGTGCCATGCTCAATAATGGCAAACTCAGCCTCCAGCTTATCTTAAAATGACCATGGAAAATACTGCTCAAATAATGCAGTCTGAAACCGCTCCTAAGTAAGAGGTCCTCTAGCTACGAATAAAGAACGATTGATCTGCCACTATTCATAAGCCTTGCCTGTCAACATATACGTTGCATGCTCTACCTGCTCATCAAGTGAGCATTGCAGGACGGTGAAAACTCTAGCAATCTAATTGATCGAGGACTCAACCTTCCATGGATCAATACCAATGTTCTAAAAAACGGCCTAGGCATTGGTGACCCGAGTCGTTTTCTTGCAAATCGGTTGGAAAAATCAGTTGGGCTCTAAGCGGCCGCCTAGGCGGGCTAGGTGGCGCCTAGGCGAGTGAGGCGGCTCTAGGCGATGCTAGGCGGCTAAAAGTTTTTTTTTTTTTTTTTTTTTTTGAATTTAAAAAAAAATCCTATCCACATTACTATATTTCCTTATTTTCCTCCTATTTTGCATTTTATGTGGTTTTAAATTGTGAACTTATTACACATGTGTCATCCTATAATACTCCTCACTATGGTTCTATGGCATAAATGCTTGATGTGTTTTTAAATTTTGGACTTATTGGATACTTTTTTTGCATTTTATTATTCTTTTATTATCTTATCCATGAATTTCATACAAGTTTAATTTTTTGTAAGTGTCAATATGCACCTATTTACAAAATATACAATAAATTTACCTAAATCCACCTAGGCACCCGCCTAGCCACCTAGGCGCTAGGTGCTAGCCTGCCGCCCGACTAGCGCCTAGCATTTTTTAGAACCTTGATCAATACTACCATTGAATGATAGCGACTTATGAGTACGAAACTCTCCATACAAAGACTTCTTCCTAATAGAAGTCACACATACGTGAGCCTGCATTAGTTATGTCAAATCCTCAATGGCTCGAAAAGCACCTGATCAAATGCAGAGTGCCCTCGTTGGAGACGTCCTCCCTAAGAAGTTGAACAACACCATGTGGGGTCATCATAGTATGTCTGGTGCATAGAAGAATTCAACTTAAGCATGTACACAAAATTCGAGAAACGAATCCACACGACCTAATTAAGGTCCATTACCCATCCCACCCAAGGCTTCCTCACTCTAAAGTGAAGGTATGAAAACCTAAACCTAAGCTCTTATACCACCAAAAGTTTTCACGCCCAGATCCCGACATACGTCCAGGATCAACACTTGATCCAGGGACGTAAGGGACATCTTAACATACGTACAAGATACGAAATGAAATACTAGAACTAATACCTTAAAATATACATAATAGTGGGCTCTACCCCACAAAATATATACAAATTTGTACTCTCAAAATACACAACCTTCACTAAGGCCAAGACAATGCCCATAGGCGCTCAAAATATAAGTCCTAAAAGAAATAATACAAGGAAGGATAAAGGGGTAACCTAATCTCTCCAAGTCTCTAATCTCTGCACTTCTACCCTTACCCGCTCCTATTAATCTACTCAGGCCTGTCACATGTACAATCAGTGCCTGGAGTCCACTCTAACGAACCCTGGCACAAATATCAAGACGGCAAGTACTATTGTGGCCTGGGGCATGGTCTAATTCAACTGGGAAATGGCCTAAAATCACCCTAGACTGTCGGAACCCTAAAATGAGTGTTCTTCGAATCGCTGTCAAATCGAACCTTGACGCCCCAACCAGTGTTTGGGCCTTGTTCTTGGGTTCAAGGAAAGTCTATTGGTGGCGGTGGTCGAAATAACAAGCTTCAGAAATAGCCAATCATTGTCGAATACTCTTGAACCTATCGGTAGAGTTCTTCACGAAACCGAAGCCAAATCTCATCGAGTTTGTGTGGAGATTGAAGGGAAAGTGATGTGGCGATGTTTGGTGGTGGTGGAAGGTCAAGAAAAGTAAAAAAAAATCGACAAAAATCACGTCAGAAATTGCAGTGGGTTCAAGTCAGGAGCCAAGTTGTGAAAGGGCAAATAGGTCGTGATGGGTTCGCTCATCTCTTCTCTGATTGGTCACTTCACTATCACTCTCTCTCTAATTGGTCCCTCCCCCAAATTAATGGGAGCTTCTACTTATATATTAAACATATTATTTTTTAATTGAACTTCTAATGTCTGTAACTTCTTCGTTATCACTCTGATTCGTGAACGACTTTCGCCTACGTTCTCATGGAATTGAGTTCTATTCGAAAACACTAATTGTGATCTTGAAAGGTCTACAAATTTTAAAAGATTAATTATGAAAATTCATACCTTATAACTATACAATTCAAATTCTAAAATTAACGGAATTATAATAAAACAATTGTAACATACATACGAAATGCACAATTAAATAATGAAATACGTAATTAATAATGAAATTCCGGGGGCGAGATTTCTCTTATACAATAAAGCAGCATATTTGGTGAATTTAGGGTCGTTTGATCAGTGTTTTAAAAAACTCGCCTCGGGGCGCGCCTAGACGGCTGGATTTTCACCTCTGTTTTGTGGGGGTGGGCGTAGGGCGGCGTTAGGGCGCGCCTAGGCAGCTAAGGTGCGCCCAAGCATTCAACTTGGGCATTTTTTTCCCTTCAAAATTCATGTCTTTCTAAAATGCAAGAGTCTTTAATTTAAACGAAGAAGAGAGAGAGTTTCTCTCTCCAAATCCTACGTGACAAAGTCTAACTCTAACTCTTCCTTTATTTTCCTTTAAATTCCCTTTAATAATTGCTCCATTAAGCCTGCATTTCCTTTTAAATTCCCTATAATTTCATCAGCAGCCTTTATTTCATTTAAATTCCCCATAATTTCTCCACTCAACCTTTATTTTCTTTTGAATTTCCCTATAATTGTGACAGTCAGCCATTATTTTCCTTTAAGTTCCCTATAATTGTGGTCACTCATCCTTATTTCTCTTAAAGTTCTCTATAATTGCTTACAATAAAATAAATAGGCTTAAATGCCAAAATGGTCATTGTGCTATAGCCAAATGGCCAATTTAGTTCCCATGTTTTTTATTTGGCTAATTTAGTCCTTGTGTTTGTCTCTATTAGCTAATTAAGGACATTTCATTCAATCTCTTTTAAAAAATTCATTAGAAAAATTATGAGATATAATTACCCTTTCTCTTTACAGAAAAATTCAAATCAATAAGAAAAACACATATAATAGATGAAAAATGATTAAGGTAGTGACATAGAAAAGATGAGGTAATGTTAAGGAAGAGGTCGGGGAGTTGAGAGGAGAATAAATTTTCTTTTAACTTTTAGTTTTATTTCATTTTATAATATTTTAAATCAAATAAATAATTTTGTAAATAAGTTTATAAGAATTTATATATTTTTTTTACAAAACTTAGATGGAAGTGTCCCTAATTGGCTAACAAAGATAAATACAATGACTAAATTGGCCAAATTGAAAACACATAGACTAAATTGACCCAATGACTAAAACACAGGGACCATTTTAACATTTAAGCCAAATAAGTAATTACAACATTTTAAGATTTTTTGACATAGTAATGAAGAAGATGATATTATCTTTGATTTAGTTATAATTATAGTTTTTTTACAAAGTATTATATCTATAAAATATAATTATATATATAATATATATTAAAATTTTAGATACTGTGAGGCTTCATTTCACGTCTAAATGGGACTATCCATGTGACACCTCGCCTATGCCATAGCCTTTTAATACATTGCATTTGATTGAACACCCAAAACATGTGATCTTATACGAGAAATTTTTAGTTGTGACAGCTACACAAGTGGTACATCACTTGTTTTAATATGAGTGGTGAGAAATTTTATTTTTTAAGTTATTAACATTTTAGCACGTATATCCCACCATTTGTATAATGACACATGATGTACCACTGAAAAATCTCTTATCTTATACCAATGAATACTGTTGCAACCTATAAGCCATTCAAAAATTAATATTGGGAAAGCAGCCTAACTAATGAAAATGAGAAGACAACCCACTCATCCCTCTCGATTTCTCTACCTGCAATCCCTACAGCTCCATCTCCATCTCTCTAACCCTTCCACTTACTGAATAGCAAATCTCGTACGAACATGTCATACTTGCCTCTGTTCACGCCCCCCTTTCTCCTTCTCTCTCTGTAACACTTTCCTCACCAAACCTAAACACCTGTCCCTCCATCTCACCGACTGCAACCCGCACCTCTCCCTAGTCTAAAATGATAATTGCCTACCTACCTTTTACCTCAGGCCGTTGGATCTAAAATCTGGATGGGCATTACGGTCATGTGTACCATTGAATCAGGCCTTCCTCGTTAACCACCCAGAACAAAGCCCACATTAGGCCCAAACTCACCAATCTTGCCCCCACGAATAGGAATTTTTTTAACAAGGATAGAAATTCTGTAAATAAATCAAAATCCCAGCTTAGCTACAATCCACACCCCCCCCCCCCCCCAAAAAAAACTCTCTCTCTCTCTCTCTCTCTCTCTCTCCAAACTTAGACTACGGTAATTACAAAATTGCTCGTTTAAACGTATCTAATTTCTCTTTAGGGTTAACGATTTCATTAGTGGGACAAGTTCATTTTCTTCAAAAAGATAGTGGGTTGAATGCTCTAATATGCAAGCTTACTTAGTTGTATTGTTGTTTACCTGAAAACAAGTGTATTTCTATTTTAATATTGCTTTAATTTTATTTTGAGGAGAGAATAAACAAGATTTCTTTTCTTGCACAAATATACGGTGTTAAAACTTTTAGTATATTTCTTTATTTACGTGACAACTTTTGCGACCAGCCTTTAAGACTAACTATTGTTTTTTTCTACATAATCATTCATATTTATACGCCAGGACGGAAGCAAATCTAATTAAGAATGTTGTCGATCATATTTGGACAAACTTGAATTGTGAATCATCATGTGATTTAGAGGGCCTGGTTGGAATTGAAAGCCGCATTCAGCAAATTGAATCACGACTGGGCATTGACTCAAATGACGCTTGCATCACTATAGTAGGTATTTGGGGCATGGGTGGTATTGGCAAGACCACCCTTGCTGAAACTGTATTTCAGATACTCTCTTCTAAATTCGAAGCTTCTTGTTTTCTTAAAAATGTCAGGGAGAAATCAGAACAACCAAATGGACTAGATTGCCTGCAAAGGAAACTTCTAAGCGACATTTTCAAGGAAGAAGGTCTATCCATAGGATCAACTGGTGTTCGAAATAGGCTCAGCCGCACAAAGGTCCTTATTGTTCTTGATGATGTGAGTGGTCCAATGCAAGTGCAACGTTTAGCTGGAGATCTTCAGTGGTATGGCATTGGAAGTAGAATCATTATCACAAGTAGAGATAAGGACACACTTAGACAAACTGTTGAAGAGGAGAATATCTACGAGGTTGAGGTATTGAAATCGGATGACGCACTTCAGCTCTTTTGTTTGCATGCTTTCAAGAATAACACTACTCGTAGAACAGATTATGAGGAGTTGGCAAAAAAGACCGTGGATTATGCTAGAGGTGTTCCTTTAGCTCTTACAGTTCTGGGGTCCTTGTTCTTCAATTGCAGGAGCAAAGAAGACTGGGAAGATGAATTCAACAAATTGAAACAATCTCCCAGTGAAGATATCCATAAAGTGTTGAGAATAAGTTATGCTAGATTGGGAAAATATGAGAAGGAGATATTTCTGGATATAGCATGTTTTCATAAAGGGAAGAAAGTGAATGAGGTAAAACGAATGTTAGACATTCGTGGATTCTTTGCAACATCCGGAATTAGAATTCTCATCGATAGGTCTCTCATATCAGTTGATTCAAACAAATGGGGAGGGGACGTCATAGAGATGCACGATTTGCTACAAGAAATGGGAAGGACAATTGTTCAGGAACAATGTATTGAAGATCCTGGTAAACAGAGTAGGTTGTTCACAAATGAGGATATCTATCGTGTACTGAAGAGTAACACGGTAAGAGCCAAATGCATTCAATCTTTTCTTTTCTTTTCTTTTTTTAAGAAAAAATAAATAGCAAACTTTAGATGATAACACAACAAAGTAAAACTCATTTATAATAAAGAAGTCAGATTCTTAAAAAAATAATTTGATTGAATTTTTATTGCAAAAATGTTATTCTTATTATTTATTTATACTATCATTTGTACCATCTCTCTAATAGAGATGGAACCCACATGCGTTAATGGGCCTTATGCTCTATTAGAAAGATGGTACAAGTGATAGTACAACTCGGTGGTAAGAGCCACTTTGTACTACTATTTAGTGGTATTCTTCTTCACTTGTAAGTGAGAGATCTTAGATTCAATTCTCACCAAAGGCGAATTTAAACCACATTATTGCTAGCCTATTGTAAGGTTAAGCTCATCCTCTCCCCTTAATGTAGATAATATCGTTTGTTAAAAAAAAAAAAAAAAAAAAAAAAAAAAAAAAACTAGGTGTTAAGAATAACACTACTCTTTTTATTGTGCTAGGAAGTCTATGTAATTTTTATTATTTTATTACAATTACCTTGGATATTTTACTAGAAACTTGTGCGTCATTACCATCTCAAATGCTCTAGATTATTCTAGAACTTTGTTGAATACTTTTTCCAAATAAGCATTACATCTTACCATGTTGAAGATATATACATTTAAACTTTGTTCTTATTGTCAGGAAACTCCAATTGTTGAAGCCATTGAACTTGGTACGTCCTATGAGAGTGAAAAGCAACCATTGAACTTCAAACTGATGTCAAACCTAATAATGCTTATTGGGCCTCCTTTTCGATGCATATCCGCCGCTTCTCTAGACCTTCCCGATTCTCTTCGTTATCTTTATTTGTTTAAATATCAACTGGAATCTTTGCCGTCAAAATTTTCGCCGGAAAATCTGGTTGAGCTTCATATGCCAGGGAGCCGAGTTAAGAAGCCCTGGAAAGAAAACCAGGTATATTATATGCCTATTCTAATTCTTGTATAAAATTAAGTGTAGAAATTATATTAATTCTTGATATTTCTCTCTACTCTTGTTACAGAGACTTGTCAACTTACAAGTGCTCGATCTCTCTGAATCTTCAAATCTAACTGAAGTTCCAAATCTCTCTGGGAGTGTAAAAATTGTGAACATAGATCTCTCTCGCTGTTCACGTTTGGTTGAAATTCCTTGGTATTTTCAAGATCTTGACAGGCTTACTCATCTTCGTCTTCAACACTGCCGAAGTCTCAAGTATCTTCCAGAGATGCCAAGAAATATTAAAGACTTAGATTTATTGGGCAGTGGTATAAAGGAGTTGCCCCAATCAATTTGGTCTCACGAAAAAATTTCTCACTTGGATATAAGGTATTGCGAAGACCTTGAGAAACTTCCAAGCAACATGTGTAAGCTGAAAGTCTCTGGTTCTTTTAATCTAGATGGTTGCAAATCTCTTGCCGAGTTTTCGGAGCTTCCCAGGGATATAACTAAATTATCATTGGTTCACAGGTATAGACTTGTGAGTCTACCAACCAACATTTGTAAGTTGAAATATCTCAAGGAACTCGATCTCTCCAGCTGCTTTAGACTTGAAAACTTTCCAAAGATCTTGGAGCCAATGGAACATTTGGAGTCTTTAAATTTAAGTGGAACAGCGGTTCAAGAGCTACACTCATCAATCGAGTTTCTCCCTGCTCTCAAAATACTTAAAACTACAATTTTGCAAAAACCTTTCAAGTATCCCAAAGAGCATTTGTAAGTTGAAATATCTCGAAGAACTCGATCTCTCTTGGTGCTCCAACCTTGAAAGCTTCCCAGAAATTTTGGAGCCAATGAAACATTTGAAGTTTTTAAATTTAAGTAGAACAGCAGTTCAAGAGCTACACTCATCAATCGAGTTTCTCCCTGCTCTCAAAATACTTGGACTATTATGTTGCAGAAGGCTTTCAAGTATCCCAAAGAGCATTTGCAAGTTGAAATATCTCATGGAACTCAATCTCTATGGATGCTCCAAACTTGAAAACTTCCCAGAGATCTTGGAGTCAACAGAAGATTTGCAGTACTCAAAATTACGTGAAACAGTGGCACAAGAGCTACACTCATCAATCGAGTCTCCCCTTGAGCTCCAATATGGATTTTGGGACTCCAAGCCACCGGTTGATTTTTTGGATAGTGGATCATCGATTCTACGGTCAGGCATGCTGGATGGAAGGATGGGTAGTCGTTCTATCAATCAAGGTTGGACATTCAGACATGACACAATTTAATTGTATTTATGGATGTTTCTATGTCAATTGGCCAGCAAAAAATTACTCCCAATTACAAATAAAATTTTATATCTACAAAATACCTATGGCATACGTAAGTTTTTACATCAAAATACGAACACATTATGCAAAGGATGAACATCCAGCAGCAAAGCATCTCGCAGAAAAATATGCTTGATCTAGCCTGTTATGTTCAGGAATTCAAGCTAAATGCCACCAACTAAAACATTGTCAATCATCCACCACCCAAAAGAGGAAAAATAAACAACTTTAACTCCGGGATAGGGATAGTACAAGTTTTGCAAAGATGCATCAGTTCAATTAACAGCGAACATGAAGAGAAACAAACAGAAGAAAAGAGCTTCAATAACCACATGGCATATGTGCCTGTAAAACACAAGCCAATAGATGAATACAAAGAAAATAGTACTACCTCTTGGTCGTCCCCATTTCAGAAATAGGTCGCGGGCTTGTGCATCAGTGATTTTCCCATCTCTGTGTGTGTCACCTTTCACAAAAATACTGGTGTACTTCTGAACATCAGTTTGAGTCATCCTAGGCCATGACAAATGAGACTGACTAGAAGCAGAGTTCCCAGCTCCGGATGAAACTCCAGTAGCACTAGTCGGAGACCTGCTGGTTTGCTTTTGCAAATGACTGGGCCTGCTGAGGCTGGCTACCAACATGGGTACTTGGGCTAGCTGAAGACTGGGTCCCAACAAATACTGGCACAATGGCTGATGAGATAAGTACGTTGCCAGGAGGAAAATTCTGCCTTGGTTAAGATGGGGTTGCAACATAATACTTGAACTATTATGTTGCAGAAGGCTTTCAAGTATCCCAAAGAGCATTTGTAAGTTGAAATATCTCGAGGAACTTGATCACTCTTCGTGCTCCAATGTTGAAAACTTCCCAGAGATCTTGGAGCCAATGGAAGATTTGCGGTGCTTAAAATTACATGGAACAGCGGTTCAAGAGCTACACTCACCACTCGAGTTTCTCCCTGCGCTCCAATGGAATTCAGTGTTCTCCGAGCCAATGGAAGATTTTATGCAAAGTTATTATAAGTGGAACATTGGTTGAACAGCGGTTAAAAAGCCGTTTTTAAAACCACTGACAGATGTAAACAAGATCATAAAGTTAAAGAGTAGGGGAACTTATAGCTTCCAAAAGTTATGTTCGTGGTCATACTATATAGGCGCATAACTGTAACCATGGACAGTGTTCATGCCTGCACCATCAGCTAGAAATGTCATATGCAATAACGACATTTCTCTTTCAAGATAATGTGGCATGATGGATGGGTACTCATTCTATCAATCAAGATTGCACATTCAGACATGACTCAATTTAAAAGTATTTATGGATGTTTGTACGTCAATTGGCCAGTAAAAAATTACCCCCAATTACAAATAATGCGACATTTCTCTTTCATCTACTTATTTTCTACCATTTGAACATAAAATCCCGATCAACCACTATAATTACACAAATATAATCATACACACTACAATATACATCCACTTATACACACACACACATACATACATGCATATGCATATATAGAGAGTGAAAGTACCTGCGCAAGGACCTGTTTGGGGAGACCGGAGCCCTGGAAGAAAGCGACGGCTTCATTGCCACTAATCCGATCATCGCAGTCCAAACCGGCTCTTCGGAAATACGCATCGAAGAGATCCACGTTTGCCGATTGGTTTTGCGCCGACGCAATCGCCACAGTCGGATTGTGATTCGCGGAAGATCAGACCATGGAACCAATCGAGAGCGCCGCGCGCTCTGGCTGCCATACGCGTGAGGAGCGCCGGGAAGAAGCAGAAACCACGAATTCGAAGGACCAAGGTTTCGACAAAACGACGACGTACAACGGGCATTTGGTAGCCCTTCTTCTCCGATTAGGAGGAAAATCAGAAGACGAAGGAGACTGAGAGATGGTCGTGATATTTCAAAACTGCCACTCGTTCTAATGAGCCCGGCCCATTAAGCCCTAGTTTGGTATAATTCTGAAAAAAATGGTTATAAAAAAAAACTCTAGCTTTTTTATGTTTGGTAAACATTCAGCTTCAACTTTTTTTACAGTTTTAGATGAAAAAAAAGCCAAAAACACAAAGCTGCAAAACCCAGCTTTGAAAAACCAGGTTTTTTTCACATCTGTTTTACATAAAATTTTATCAAACACTATAATATTGCTTTTTTTTCAAAAGCACTTTTACAAAAAAGTTTACCAAACACTGCTACTTTATTTCACAGTAGCTTATTCTCACAACACAGCAGAAGCAGTTTTTTTTCAAAGCACAACAATACCAAACCAACCCTAACGCTTGGCGGGGCTGCCTAGGGCCCCCAAATTATATATATAAACTAAACTAATATTACAAACTTTGTCTGATCAAATCAGAAGTATACGGACTTTGAGCCTTTGAGTATTTGCTTATAGAATTTTGTTAATCATATCAATTACCATTGCCTCTTCAAAAAGAAGTTTATCAAAATAAGTCGATCAAATCTTATCTCCAATCAACCATGTCACAAGAAATATTGAATGAGTTAGCTATTTTATCAATTGAAAAGGAATTGATTGATTGGATTATGTATACTTAATTGGTACATTTGGTCTAAAAACAAGAGACTCATAATATTTCAATAATGTTTATATATATTTCTTCCTTTGGTATTAATTTTTAATGATGTTTGACATAGAAATAGACTTTTTCATGTATTTAGCGAATTTTTTGTATATATCAATGTATAAAGATCGGGAATATGAGAACTCTAGGATCCCATTTCTAAGTGATGATCCTCTCATGCTTCATATATTGGGTTGTATCCTTGCAATTCTTTGCCATTGCCACATGTTGCCATTATTTTTGGGATCAGATTTTTGGATACGAGCATATAAACCTCGAAACAATCTGGGAATGGGATGGCAAAACCAATAGTTGGATTAAGACATTTGTTCACTATTTTTCACAATTGGATCGTTGGAGACTGAGTTTTTCTCAGTTCCGCCGTATGTTCTATATAATCTTCTTAATTAAATGAAGTAGGTTTGACGGTACCGCTACTTCATGCTCATTTATGTTTATACTTTATTTTAGTGCCATGAACTCTGTAGTTTTTTTCTGTTGAGAAATGCTAACAAGACTCTTAAAAATGGAACTCTCTAATAGAGAGTTTTTGTGGACTCTCCGTCACCTCATGTTTTTGACACAATTATGTGTCAACATTATAAAAATTGTGCCAAAAACGTGAGGTATAATTGTCTCCTTAGCATATTTTTTTACAAGGACTCTATAATTGTTTATGTATTTTTTGTCCACTATAATTGTCTTTTTGGGGCACGTTATTTTGTTGCCTTATTATTCGAGGTGATAAAAAAAGGAACAGAATACAACTATACTTGGTGGTAAGAGCAGATGCACATTCGGATTAGAGTGGTCTTCGAAAAATGCCATTGAAGGTTTTTTGAGGATCTTTTGAATGAGAGTTCGGTAAAATACTTATTCCCGCATATCCCAACGACACTTGAGAGGATGCGTTTAAAAAAACTTAGATCACTTACCAATCCCCCCCCCCCCCCGAGGTGGCGGGGATTATCCCTGGATGCACCAATGGTTGGTGGTGTTCAAGAAGACGAAAATGTGATGCTCAACAACCAATTGTTTCTTTTTCTTTTCATAGAAAAAAACCCAACTATTTCTAAATGAAAACAAAAAAAAATTACTGGTCTACTTCCCTTGAAAATAGTCATTGTTATTTACCAGTATTGCAATAGTGATATTTGTTTCTACTAGTAAGTGAAAGATCTTAATTTTCACTCACATAAATAACAAGTTCGTTACAAATTATGTCGAAGAACAAAGAAGAAATTTCTTTTAATGAGAAAAGCCCAATACAATTACATTAACCAAAGCCCATTCAACAAATAGCCAGAAAATGAAAAAGGAAATCCTAATCTTCAACCTGCAAAGGCTGATCGCTGTCGCCGCCATCACCTCGTTAGCGACCATAAGGGTGGCCACTTGAAAATAATCAACTCCATGTTGTATTCGATGAAGATATCCCAGTGCATAAGAGTAGTTCCACCATGGCTTACTCCTCTAGGGGATTGGCTCCTTAATCACCCTAAAATAATTAAAAATACGAAAAAAATTACAAAATATACAAAAATACAATAAATATACAAATTTTTTTTTCTATAAATAACCAACCATGTTCTTCCATCTTACACCACATTTTAATATTTTCAAATACTTTCAACAAATCTTTTATTATTATCCTAAATTAAAAATAAGATTATTTTTTATCATTGTATAACAAAAAATATTTTAATACGAATTGTCTGGGTTATTTAGTATAGAGATAGAGATACACTTAGATAATTACTGTTCACTACATGCAATTACTATTCACAAAAGAGATTGCGTTGCCTATAGCCCAAGAGAGCCTTACTACAGAGGAAATGCTCTAACAATTCAACATGCAACCAAGGCCGCCACACCATAGGAGAGCCAACAGATCCCGACCACAAACACAAGCCCCTGCAAGTAGTATAAAAAACCAAAATAAATGGGAAGGGGATGGGGCTAAGGAGGCGTCTAAACAGCATGGCTTCGGCCAGAGCTGCAACACGATTGGGCTTTAATTTCATACATGGATCCTACACTTTGTTAGGTTCCATTGAGTGCGTCTTGACATTATGTTCGGTTTCACTGAGTTCGTGTGGAACGTTCATCCAATGGATTCCATTAAGTGAGTTTGGAATCCTACTTCGTATCTTGTGTGTCAGTTCTATCATATTTTATAAGTGCATCTAGAATGCATAATGTTGTGATTCGTGTTAGCTCTTGTGTATTTTTTTCCATCATATTTCGTGTTAGCTCTTCGTGATTTGTGCATCTAGAATGCGTTCGGAATGTGAAACATTGTGAGTCTGCTGATCTTATTATTTTAATATATATATATTGAAGGGAAACTAGATTGAAAATCAGTGAGGATTCAATCGAGTTTTGTGAGTGAAGATATTTTATATATGAAAAGGATTATGAAAATGGATTGGGAAAATGTTTTATAAATGAGATTGATTGACTTTTCAATCATATACGTCGTATTACTGTTACTCACACGAACTTCATAGTTTGTTCAAATTTTTGCTTTGCCGATGCACCATTCTCACAGTTTAGAGGGCAATTTTGTAGGTTGACAGGTGTTCAACATTCTAAAGTTACGTGTTGGTCCTGAGCATATCTCGTAATCAGGGCGTGAGAGAATGAGAGAGCAGGTTTACTTTTATGAGTCAAGCCTAGTGTTGTGCTTTTGGAAATGGAGGTGGATTGTCTATCCTCCTATTTCCATACTCTCTTCATGCCCTCTTGTTTGTGTGGTTACGGTTAAGTTACGTCAATATTTTATATTCCTATTACTTTTTGTTTTATTATTTTTATAAAAAATTAATATAAAATATTAACCTAATTTAATCATGATCACACATCAAGAAAAAGCATGAAAAAAGTATGAAAATGAGAAGGCAGACAATCCCTCATTTGGAAATGCAACTCAAACATCCAACTCCAACGCATTAAAAAAATAAGAGGATTTCTGTCCTTTCATTTCTCCTCATTTTTCACTTTATGCCCCACTCTGGACCATAGCCAGCCACAGACCAACTCCACCGCATTTTCTGGGTCAAAAGTAGCCTTTAGGCCCTTTACCTCAAGTCGTCATCCAGTCTATTGATAGAGGCCCCACAAGTTACATAATGCATGCTTTTTATACACATCCATATATGCTCATGATTACATCAATAAATAGTTGGAAACTATTATTTTTGTCGTGAAAGAAATGTTTAATATTGTTATATATTCCTTACTCCTTAGTCTACATCAATTAATTTGTCAAAATGTTGTTTGACCTTAACTATAATTTTATTTGTCATTTAGTACACGTAATTGTATTTCTTTTTACTAATAAGAGTGATATTTTAAGTTTAGATTTTTGCGTCGGATTAATTTATTCCCCTCACTCTTTAGTGTAATATATCTTTGTTTTTAATAAAACAGTAATTGATTTTGTCACTTAATCACTATAATATAATAGTATTCTTTTTTATTTGTAGGTGATTAAGTGGGTAGTTTTATGATCGATTTTCATAGCGAGTTCAATACTAAGATATTATAGTTGTCTGATTGAGTGGCTTGCGCAAATTTCCTCACCATAGTGTAATTGTATTAAAAAAAAAAAAACCCATAATTTACGTTGCTTAACTCCACAAAAAAATGTGAAGGAATTATTCTTCGAACACTTTGTGAACGATTTGCAAAATTTTATGCTTATTATCAAAATCATCCATGTTATAAATCAATCTGTAAAAAAACATCTCTTAAAAAGACAATTAAAATGAAGTTCGTCAAGTAAATAAATAGTAGCAATTAAATTAACAAGTTGTCTATGAACAAAAAATTGCCAGATATTCTCCAAAATTCAATGGCTGAGAATATTTCTAATTTGAGGGTTTATGTGATACTTTAATATTTTCTAAAATGTTTCACTTCACTCAAATTGTCAAATTAAACTATTATCTTATAACTATTATAATAAATGTTTTAAAACAAAAATAAGATTAATATAATCAATCAAAAAATAAAAATGCGATCAATTTTAACAGTAAGAATGAGAGTTGTTGATTCATATGATGCCAGGTCAAATTTAACTTTTTGGTTGAAAAATATTGTTTTTACCTTTTTAATGATGTGTACATTTTGACGTTTGGAGATGCTCTGAAACACAACCGTCAGAAGTGTCGTGTAGAATTTGGTTCACTCAGCTGAGCCGTCCGTTCACTCTGTGATTCGGGTAAAACCTCGATTTCACAGTCCCTTTCGTGCATCCATATTCATTGTATTATCTTTCGTTTTTCCCCAAGGCTCAAGGCCCCTTCCCATTGCGTTCTTGAGTCGTACGCAAACACAAAATCCACCATTAGTATTTGGGTTTTCGAAATTCAGTAAATTGTCATCCTTTAAACGCCATTAACACTCAAAAGGGTGGAGCTTCTGCAAATGGGTCTCTGACTCTCTGAGTTTTTAGCTTTTTCACTCTACTGTTCGACACATTTAGCTCGTCAGTGTGTTGGGTTCTTGTAAAGCCTTTGAATTTGGGTTTTTCTCGGATTTTTGATGGCAAATATGATGAGGTTTAAAGATTTTTGGGTAAAGAAGACACTGGTGGGTCTTGGGTTGGGCCAGTTTCTCTCGCTTTTGATCACTTCTACAGGCTTTTCATCATCTGAGCTTGCCAAAAAAGGTTCGATTTTTCTTATTTTCCACTGTCTATGTATGTTTATTTCAATGCGAGTAAGTAGTTGGGTATGTAACAACTGCAAAGAACAATATAATCCGTGATTGATTGCTGACGAGTAAAGGGAAGGTCCATATTATGAAATTATATTGTTTCTGCATTTTCCCCGACCCTCGCAAAGCGGAGAGGCTTGTTGGCTTGGAGTCGTCCTTTTTTTATAATGTTTCTGCATTTTCGGGAACATTGACTGTCATCTGTTATTTGATATATGCTGTTGGATTGGTGTGGTGATTATGCTTCTAAATTTGGTTTTTTGAGGTTTAATTACCGGACGCCAAAACCTGCAAGTAAGTTTTGTTGGATGTAAGTATATATTTGGGAGGTCCACTTTTACAGTACAATCCCATTTGGAGATTGTAACTATTAATACATTCACCAATTATCTCTCGTTTTGTTGGCCACAATCTCCGTGGCTAAGTCGATGGTCCTCTTTTCAAATTCTACTGAAACTCTTCATATTGTGATTCATATAAGGTTGCCGCGTCATCTAGTCTTCTTTTCACTAAATTGTTTCTTGTATTCCTTGTTCATTCAAAAGGCAATGTCTTTTTAAAAGGATTATTATTTAATCATTCGTTTAATGTTCCTATTTTTGGCAGGAATTAATGTTCCTACTTCACAGTCTTTTCTGAACTATGTGCTCTTGGCAATTGTATATGGAGGCATCATGCTTTACCGAAGGAAGCCACTTAAGGTCATTTTTTTTGTGCCTCTATAAGACTACCTTTTTTCTTTGTGTAGATATGATTTCCTTTTCGCTTTATGTGATACAATTTGGTTTTTAGACATCTACATCTAGCTAAGTTTTAGTGTTTTGAGACTTTGTTATATAGATTAGTAGCATGTTGTTAAACGGCAGACTCGGAGGATCAGTGCAATCATGATGACATATAAAGGGCATTTGTTAGACCCTGGAACTGTGACCCTAGGGGGTTTCTGTTAAATTAGTGATTTTTGGATTGTACATGTGTAGTTAACCAAATGATGGTTCTTGGTAATCAACGAAATTACTAAAAAAAAAAAAAAAAAAAAAAAAAGTGATAGAACCTGCCCTTGGTCTGGCAAAAAAATAGAACCTGCCACCATGGTGAGATGATCCATGCATATGGATTGTCCAAAATGAAACATCTAAAGCATATTAAAAATGTGTGTGTTTCCTTGTGGGAGGTGCCTTTGAGTGATCACAAATGAGAGATTGACTGATTTTGGTTGGTGGACGTTATGATTGTGCTTTCTGTCAATTGGTTGTGGCTATTGATCTTAACACTGATGTTATTGGTTTAGTTTAAGAAAGAGCTAATTTAGCTGGCTAAAAAGACTAAAGTAGTGAACCTTTAAGTGGTTCTTTTACGGCATAACTACGAAGTAATCAACTAACATGTTCATAAATCATTAAAAAGAAGTTTCTAAAGACTTGTTCTCTAATCTCCCTTCGGAATTTGTGCAGGCTAAATGGTATTACTATGTGCTTCTGGGAATAGTGGACGTGGAGGCAAATTTTCTAGGTGCGTATTTTATTTTGTAGACTGAGCGTATACTTTGGTTTTATTGTTTTAAACTGGACTGATGTTTGCAACTTACGGAATTCTGAAGATTTGTTCCTTACATTGGAGACTTAACTATATTTTGAATTTATTATCAAATCTTGGCCTCAACCCCACAAAGAAAGAAAGAGAAAAAGAAGAAGAATTCCTAGCTTTGGCCACTGCACAGGCTTCCATTTTACAGAAAACTTGAAAAATGAAGAAATTGATGCGTGAAAGATCTGGAAACCAAAACAGCAGCATGTAAACAGCAAGTACCAATGCAACCATCGAATTAGAACTACAGCTACAGTGTAGTCTATCCTAAGATGTATTCTGCTTATTGATTCTTGAATAAAGAAACTGTGAAGCTTGATAAAAAATT
Organism: Pyrus communis; assembly: GCF_041283825.1. Classification (NCBI taxonomy): domain Eukaryota; kingdom Viridiplantae; phylum Streptophyta; class Magnoliopsida; order Rosales; family Rosaceae; genus Pyrus; species Pyrus communis. The sequence goes on from NC_142568.1 coordinate 2,863,148, forward strand.
AAAAAATAAAAATAAAAAAACTGTGAACAACTGCCATCGCTTAAGTTTTACTTTCAAGTTATAAGTAGAGTATGTGTGCTGGATATTTCTAGGAGTAAATTTGAATAAAAATTGGTTTCCTACAACAGTTTCATATTTGATAACTGATATCATTTGTTCTGCAGTGGTGAAGGCTTATCAATACACATCTATAACAAGCGTAATGCTGCTGGATTGTTGGTCTATCCCATGCGTTATGCTTCTTACTTGGCTTTTCTTAAAAACAAAATATAGATTCGCGAAGATAACTGGTGTGGTGGTTTGTGTTGCTGGGCTAGTCATGGTTGTTTTTTCAGATGTTCATGCAGGTGATCGAGCAGGTAAACAACATATGTCTGGTCAAGTGTAGCTTTTTCCAATTATCTTGGTTTTGTTTGTTAAATTCTTTTAACCATATATAATTAGGTTGGGGTAAATTATCCTGCATATGTTTGTTGAGTGGTTTTCTGATGTTATATGCACTGTTATGACTTGTAGGAGGGAGCAAGCCCAGTGTAGGAGATGCCCTAGTAATTGCTGGTGCTACGCTGTATGCTGTCAGTAATGTCAGTGAGGTAAGTAAATACACAATCTTTCTGGGTTTTAGGAGTAGCCAAATATTTCTTGTTATTAACATAGCTTATGCCTGTTTCCATTATCATAGATAATGTGGGATATCTAGTAAACAAACGTTTAGCACGGAGAAAGTCTTCATAGATGCTATTTGGCATTTGCAAATTACTTGATTCTCTTTTCTTATGCAGGAGTTTCTAGTAAAGAATGCCGACAGGGTTGAACTTATGTCCATGCTGGGCTTGTTTGGTGCCTTCGTCAGTGCTATCCAAATGTATCCTTTCGTTTTGGATGTAGGCAATCAATATTTACAAGAATTATGACTTCTTAGTAAACATGTGGACTTGTGTGATTGTTTTTTAGTTGATTATGTTCATTTTTTTTAAAGGGGATACTATTGCTGGATCTTATGTGGAGTTTTGTTTGATCATCTATACATGCAGTTTCAAATGAATTACTTACACCTTAATTTCCTTCAACTTGTGCTTTAAATGTCATAATAGATAATACAAAGAAGTTAATCATGTGCAAAGTGGTGTTAAGTGTTTTATACATGTGATTCTATTATCATGTTGTAACCCTTAATGATTCCTATAGGAGCATACTGGAGCGCCATGAGCTCAAATCCATTCACTGGTCGTCTGGGGCAGTATGTCTCTCTCTCTCTCTCTCTCTCTCTCTCTCTCTCTCTCTCTCTCTCTCTCTCTCTCTCTCTCTCGATTGAACAACTCAAACTTGCTCATAGCTACAGTGCACATCTGCACATCAGCAGCAAGAATTTGATTCCTTTGAAATATCGAAACAAAAATATTCCTGCCATTTTTATTGTTAAATCACATTTAAGACATTTTTGCTTTTTGGTGCCAAAATAGGTAATTTGATTGATCTATAAAGGAGAGCTGAGTTATTTCTTCTTTTCATGCGAATAATAAACTAATGGTTACAGTTGATTATTTTTGGTATTAACCAACAAATTATATGGAACAACCTGGAAATTGTTGGTGCCAATCTCTCGTGGTCAAATGTCTTCATTTACGAAGTGAGCATCTAGGATTGATCACCTGCATGAACACATAGAGGGAAAAGGTTGTTGCAGTAGGGGATACCAGGGTGTGCTAAATTGGCATTGATGGCCGAGTTAGTCTAGCTGATGTTTGGACTTTTTGTAGAGTATTTATGATAGGCAAACTGTATTAGCTTGAACCCAATTTATGCAGAGGCAGAATAGGTAGGCCAGTGTGTGTATGGGGTATCAGGAGTACACCGGAGTCTTCTGACACAACTCTGACTCCTGTGATGTTACTGTACATTCACCTTTTTCAGGAGGGGGCACATGGCCCAGTGTCTTGGTTCGTGGTCTATCCCCAGCCATGAGGTAGGGATTAATCAGCTGATCTGGACAGGTATGGTTAGCTTGGATTATCACAAGCTGGTTCTCGAAGTCGATAGTGCAGGAGACATTATGCATTGTCCATTTGTCCTCCACTGGTTAAATCATTTTGATCTGACCTAGTAAAATTGGGCCCGTTGATGGAATCTATGGATTTGGTATGAGCCGTCCTTGGGCTTTTTGAGGGCTTTGTAGGCTTCTCAGACTACCAATAACACATAGGAAAGGTTCTGATATCAGATCTAGACAATACAACTTGAATGAATTTTCATAGTAGATCAATGAACCATGTACGGAAGAATTTCTTCCTGAGGGAAAATACTAATAGTTGACGAATTTTCCATCACCTTAAAATTTAGTTGTGCTTGCATTTTGACGGTCTCTTGTCCATGTTAATTACAGGTACTTCCTTTTGTTGGATTTTCAGTGGCTATGTTCCTGTTTTACTCATTTGTCCCAGTCTTACTGAAGGTATGATGTTTCAAACAATTGGTATTTAATGACTTGATGAGTAGTCAGAAGCTTAGTGTGCATTAATCCTTTAATGTTTTGTGAGTCATGTGAAAATTCATTTACAAGTTATGAAATCTCAGTTTGGTAGCATTTACGTCCACTTTCTATGTGAAGTATGAACCCAGTAACCTGTTCCCTTAATAGTCTAGTTTTACATCATAACATCGTCCAATTGAATGTATGAAAAGACTTGTTCGTGTAGCATCAACCGCATTCTTGCTGATTATCTGCCCTGCATATTTCTTTGGCAGTTTAAGAGATGGTTGTTTTAGGTTAGATCATGGGATCAAGTTTTCCATACAAAACATAGAAAAGTAAATGAATTTTAATCTGGCACGTACCGTATGGTATAGAGCTTTGTGTAATAAATTTTGTTTATCCTTGCAGGCTAATGGATCCACAATGTTAAACCTCTCGTTGCTGACCTCAGACATGTGGGCAGTGTTAATTCGCATTTTTGCATACCATGAGAAGGTCTGTAAATTAATTGTATTGCCATCTCCATTATTTATCATGAAACTTTGCAGTCATCTGTACTTTCTTTGTATTAGAATGTGAAATTGCCTTTCTAAGCCAAGAATCGTCTCAGGTTGATTGGATGTACTTCGTGGCCTTTGCTGGCGTTTGTGTTGGGCTTGTTATTTATTCGGGGTATGTAATTTTGGTTCTCTTTTCAGTTTCTTTGTCTTGACAGACCTACCTCACTTGTTTACATAATTACAACTGCTTACAGAATTCATCTAGGAAGTAACTGCTGTAATGAGTTTTGTGAAAGGATGTTGTAATACGCGAATTAATGCCGATTAACATTGGCAGAAGCCTAGTAATCATTCTAGACATCAACTCGTCAATAAAAACACTTATTGTTCCTTGCCACTTGTGCGGTGCTCTGATTCGTGTCTTCTGATGTGCACAAGTATTTTATTTCCTCCCTCCTATGCTAGCAGACTAATGTATGCATTGTCCTCTACATTTGCTACAGGGGTGAAGAAGAGGATCAACGCCGTGCTGATGTTGCGGATGAAGATGCAGTGCGAAGCAAACATTTTGACGAGGAAGCTGGTCCAGTAGGTCGAGGAACAGGGGCCGGGACCTCAAAATCCGGGGATAGCAGCAGGCATGAAACTGTTACTGGTAGCAGTACAGAAGGGGAAGTAGCTGACAACAAGAGCATAGGAAAATATGTACAAGGGAGGAAATCATGAAGAAAAGTTTTCTTACTCAAAACTCAAGAGGCTATATCAACATCGGTGACAAGAGACGACGGCGACCACCGCGGTTAAGGAAGTAATGTTGGCTTCATTGCATTGCTATTTAAACAAAAACTTGAACAATGGATGTTTGAGGGTTGAAAATTGTAAATGTATAATTTTTTTTTCTTTCTTTGACAAACGATAGGATAATCTATACTAAATTACCGAGAGGAGGATTCGAACAAGTCTGGAAGTTTTAGCTGGTCATTCGACGTATGGTGTCGAATTGATCATTAGCTTGTAAAGCAAGGAAGTCGTACCGCCAACCGTGCGCGTACTGCCTGCATTAAAATTTCTTCTTTAATGTGACAATGCCACTGGAAGGAAGGTGATTAATAATTTACCAAATGTTAATTTTATGTGTAAATAATAATTGCATCACACCTTTAGTGAAACCCCATCGTTCCATCCTTTGGATTTAAAGAAGTTTTTATAAATATGCTATAATCCGAACAAAAGGGTGGAACGAAAAAAATTCGTTATGAAAGGAGTGGAACGTAGTGGTTTCACTAAGAGTGGGATGCAAATATTATTCTTTATGTATGTCGTACTACTAACACGTCGTCTAGTGATACTCTCATTTTAAACTTTTTATACAAATCAAAACAATTGTAAGAAACCATTAGCCTACAACATACAAGGTTCGTTTAAAAGTGTTTTTAAAATATCTTAAAGTACTTTTAGAGAAAAGGTTTTTTATTTCTAAAAGCACTATTTCCTACAAGAAGCTCCGGTTATGTACTTCCTAAGATTCAATGCATTTTAACTAAATATTGGTTTCGAAAACATTTTCACCAAACACTTTCAACCATTTTAAAAACACTTTAAAACAAGACAAACAATTGCAGAAGCCGATGTATTGTCTAATTCAGACTATTTTGGAAATGTCAACTAGTCATTTTGCTCCGGTTTCAAGACCATCTGAGAATCGATTTCAAAAACCATTTGTGATATAAACCTATACCAGGTCGCGTCGGTGTTCATCCGCAATCCGTTTAACACAGCAATTTGGTAAGTAACACGATAGTACCAGTAATTTGGTTACTCAGCAGTGCTCTTAATTACTTTTATTCTCAACCTGGTTTCTCATTACAGCTTAACTAAAGTTTACCGACCAACGAAAGAAAAGCTTAACTAAAAGTGAAGAAAAAAATCAGCAAAACAGACTGCGTTAAGGATCACAAGCTTTCCCATTAGTACGGTCGACGACAATGAAACTGCACCGTTGCTTTCATCGCCGGACATTTTATTCTGTCATCTCAACTACCTGCTACTTACATGTTCCCATAATCCTGCTGGTGCAAATTTAAGCCGATCATCGTCAGAGCTCCGTCCTGTCTAACATACTGGTTCCAGGTTTCCAGGTCAAAGGGGCTACCGTTTATAATGTTCTTTGTTCTATCATCAGACATATTCTAGCAGAAAGAAGATTCTCTCCTATCAAAGCTAGTACAAGCTTATTGTTTCTTCGAAAAAAAAGAAAAACGAAAGAGCGTTACACATCAAAGCTAGCGTACAAAGAAAAAATAAATAAGTGAATACCCCTTTGTTCCAGCCTGAAGTTTATTTTGAGAACTTATTCCTTCACAGTAGCGCAAATGAGCGAATTAGTAAGACTCCACGCCCCTAACATTATGAGCACTCAACTTTTTGCGGCGAGAGCGCGGGAACAAAAGTTGCTGAATCTGTTTTTCAGCTGCAACTTCGGATGTGGCCTACATATACACAAGTACATAAAATCCTTTAGTTATCTGTGAAACTAAGTTGACCAGTGTGCCAGTATCAAGTTATCAATACACGACTAATTTTATGCACTTCTCTCTGTACCTTTTACGAAGAAAAAATCACATGCATGCATGCAGATAAGCACATGTATGCACGCAGATGAGAACATGCCTCCCGCAAAATGACCGTTTAAGCAAATCAAGCATGGTCATTTGTTTCTCATACAAAATGAAAAGGATCAAGAGCAAATAAATCTGTGCGTGCTGCAGATTGCATTTCCAATGTCTACTTGGTGTGTGCAAAGAAATCAATGGACAAGATAACAGATGTAACTAAGGTTCTTGTCATGGAATAGCCTCCATTTTTATGAACATAGCATGCATTTTATTTTCAAAATGCTTACCCGGACTTTGAAGGGAAAACGATGAGTTTGCACTTCCAACCCTGAGAAGACTCTAACATCCATTCCAAGACTGTCAACCCCGATTAAATGAGCTCCCTATGAGAGTTATTTGAAGACCAGGCAAATTAAATTATTTGAAGCTGAATGTAGTAACAAACTAAAAAGAATTTTTTATATAAATTAAATACAATCATAAATAAAAAGCAATGACTATTTGAACAGGCGAGTCAAATCTCAGGACACTAGTACAGCATTTCAATAGATTTGGGGAGCATTGGTGCTGGTTGTGGTAGTGGGTCCACCTGGGCTCATTGCCCAACAGGAAACACATCTTACTCAAACCACTTTATGTGATAGAATTTCAACAGACGGCCTTATGCCTCTAGACATAGGATTTATTACGCAGATGCTAAAGCAATAGTGTTCTCTAATGTGCCTTTTCCTTATGTGTATCAAAAGGATATTTTAATCAGTACCCTAAAGGAAACCTCATATACTTTACAGACCACCCATGGAGGTACTAATTGTAAATCTCTAAACTCCAAACCCTAGTCCACCAATTAAAAAATTAACGGAACTTTAGAGAATTCTACAAAAAATGTAAGGTTATGGTCAATCAAATGCAGGGATTACATGAAGCCGAATCTAAATTAAAAATAGTCAAGGAGGTTAGAAACCCGTGGATCAAACTCTTGTTCACCCCTGTGGTAACAGAAGAACGATCTATCATAGTTGCTGCTAGGCGGCTATTGCAGAAATCTTGACATGCAGGCGAACATGTCGACTTTGGTCCTCACCAAAAGGTAATCAAAAGGACAACTCAGACACATTGATCTGGAGGCTAGAAGACTTCGACTCCCTTGCTAGAGACCTATAGAAAAAAAAATTATGGCAAGAAGATAGTTTGTTGAAGAGAAAATAAAAGAACAAAGTTTCCAACTTTCATCCGCCTTCACCTAAGGGCACATCCAGTTTGGCAAGAGACAAGTGATTAGTCATCATAACTGCTCAACTGCCTCTTTGGTACCTTGGATTTTGGTTCTCCTAGCATGTCAGGTGAGAAATCTCCGAATTACTTTCCTATATGAGGAGGCTAATGGAAGCAAAGTTAAAATCATGAGGAAATAGACTATCTCACACAAGTTCCTTCATGAATGGTCCGAAGAATAATATGCTGAGCATCAGTCAGATTTACAGCCAAGGTTATAGAGTCTGCTCCTCCAAGAGGAGCTGAAAGATTCATAATCGAAGACAGAACTTCATCGATATTTCTGTCAATCACTGCTACATAGTATTCAACTGGACCTCGGCTTTTGTAAAATACATGTGCTTTGGATTGCTAAACTAGTTTGTTTGAAAAAGTCTGGTAAACTGTAAGTCAGTCAACCACGTTTGATACTCAGTCAACTTCTTCATCTGGTGTCCCTATCGACCATGTTGCGTAAGCGTTAACTGCTAGTCAACAAAAATTTAAACAAAGTTTTCCTCATGTACGAATAGAAACCTTAGGATTGTTGTAATGATGTTTATTTTTCTTCTTAGCACCCTAATAAGTCTTACGTCTTTAGAATTAGTGATCCAAAATTTGATAGAAAAATTAAAAAATTATTGACCCTCCAGGTAGCACTACCATATTCCTCAACTCTAATTTCAACGGGAACTAAGAAAAACATGGAACTTTTGGGCATTGCTTGGCCTAAGTAAAGCTGACTCGAGTTATGTAAAGACTGGCTACCCGTAAGGATCTCCCAATACACATTACCGAGTAAATAGAACAAAGTTCCACTAGCGCCAGGCAATGGAACAAGGAATTAGTAAGCAAGTTACTGCCCCTACTGAGTTCTTAGCATACAAGGATGATTAGCAAGAACATGACCTTTTTAAATCATCCAAATTCAAAATCGTCAAAATAATGAGCTGTGAAATTCTTACTCGACAGTCAACTTTCACCTTTTATAGTGTAAAAAGTGGATAAACTGAGCAAACCTTAGGATATTTGATCCAAAAGATTCATCAAAAGTCCAAACTCATGATGTTGTCAATTCTGTAGGCTTATAATATAAGGCAACCACTTAATTCCTTACACACTAAACCATACAATCCCAGTCAGGGACATGACTTCACAACACAAAATAGGAGACAACATCCAAAACTTTAGACATGAGTTTGTAGGTAACTAGTTATAAGCACATAATTCCTATGTTGGACACAAAAATTTCTTTCTATTTGACTCTGTGCATAAACCCTGTTAATCAAACTGTATAATAAAAAAAAAGTTTCTTCAAACTTGTAGCATATAAAAGAGGCGCATTGAACATTAAACATAATAAGTCAGCTGCAACACAGCTTATGTTAAACAAATAATTTATTAGTTACCTCAACATGAAGTCCTTTCCTTTTGCATAAAGCTTTAAGAGCAACATCGCACCTAATACCTCTTTCACTGAAGCGTTCTACAATTTCTGAGGTAGAGTTTACTAGAACATCAGGTTCTGCATCTTGAAAATCATGCAAGCTAATTGTAGACTGCAAATATCAGAAAATTAACACAAAATAATATAAGAAGACTTTATATAAACGATGTTAAAAAGTTGTTAAAAAGTTGTTAAAAAGTCATATATTTGTATACTATTGCCTGCATAAAACATAAGCCAACTTTCTGGACCTTTACAATTCAGAATTTAACATATTAGGCCATTAAAAGAATTGTTCCACTTAAAACGGTAGAAGCTACATAGATGGCAGTAGAAAGAACATGCCTGAACACCATATACAGAGAACAACTCTATTCTCATGATCTCCAACCTGTAGAGAGTTGAGCTACGATCACTTTCGGAACTAAGGCTCACACTTTTTCCATCTAAACAAAAAGTTAAGTTTAGGTCAACTTGAAATAGCCAACAGGTATATAACTTGTTATGTCAGTTACAAGAATAACTAGGTTAGGATTTAGGACAGTAACAAGATTTATTAGATTCCATCAGCTGAATTAGTGCGTACATATCCAATTCATGCCAAAAATCAAAAGCATCATATCTGGTTAAAGAAAAACATCTAACCATTTTACTCCACCCACCAAGAGTTTGTCAATTTGAAATAGTAAATCAACCCAATGTGAAGCACAAAATACCTTTCCAGTCCGAGTTGTATCCATCGCTATCTTCGTAATTAAACAGTCTTCTTACATAGAATTCTTCATCAGCAAAAGCAGGCCTGAGGCATCCTAAAATAGAGACGCCATTGGATGGATGATCCATTTTCCTATTGTATTCATTATCAATAGCCTGCAATAGAACATGCCTAATAAATCAATCCATATTATGTAAGATTAATGTCCAGAAGATCCGCATAAAAAACTTTTGTTCTTAATCAAAAAGCTTCCTCAACCATAGTAACATATAAGCAGTCATTTTCTTTTTCTCGTTTTTCCCTCAATGAGCTACAGCAAATGGAACTTCAAGCAAAGTATAAAAATTATTACTCGAATTATCAGGTTACCACTTCCCAAATTCATATACCATACATGGCTCATTAACAAAGTTCATAAAACTTATAACAGTGTGTAAACAGTTCAGTCCTGCTATATAAATTTATTCTAACCCCTCATGGAATAGCTGGATGCTCATACTCATTCTTAACAACAGCTTAAATCGTAAATGCCACATACATCTATAAATCACCTTTGTCAAGTACTTCGCAAAACATATAGGATGAATTGAGCTACAAGTATCTGGCAACCCCCAGTCTAGAACATCAGAAACTTCAGAGTCCACAACCTATTTGAACCAAGAGGTATGTCAGCTTCACCATCTATGCAGAATTAAGAAAGTAAAGTAGTTAAGTCTAGGAAGAACGAAGGGGGGTGGGGATACTAAATAGGGAAAAGAAGAGACATCTATAAGTCTACATGTAATATGTGTCTAAGAGATGTAAGAACTGAAAGATGATATAAAACATATGAAATCAAACACAAGAAATTCCTTAGCCTTGCTTACAATGCTATACAGACAAAGGTTATAAAACAACTGGAAGATAAAAAATTTAACACGTCAAAGTGTTCTATTGTGCTTACAAAAGAAACTGTGAGGTTTATAAGAAGGAAAAGTTAGCCATCCAGACCAATTAGAATTTAAATGGTATTTGGCAGGATTTAGATTGGCTACGCACTTCCCTCTAATCTATTAAAACTTCGAATTGATAGTGGGAATTTCTTTTATCCTAGCTACAAAGATTCCCATGCTAATAATTTGGAGTCCGAGGCATCAGAAGCATCAAGATTATGCTAGGAATTTTATTTTTTCAGATTTTCTTTTACCATCTTTTTAGCCTATTTCTGATCAGTAAACCAAACTGAAAAAATTGTTCTCAAAAAAAAAAAACCAAACTGAAAAATGAGGTCCAATTTCCTTTTCTTCAACCCAAACCCTGGTATTCCCATCTATGTTGGTTGAACCTTTCACCCAATCCTAAATGAAAAAGAGACTGTCATATTTGTTTTGAAAAAAATAATAAAAAATTGCCTCTGCTGACCTCTGAATAATAATCATCCAAAGGGATTTCATCGCTACTGCTACCATCTAGAATGCTGAAATCACCAGATATTCTTGCATCATCATATGCAAGGATATCCATCCCGAACAAAACATTCTGAAGGCAATGCACACATATTAGATATCAATTCTGCCATTAGTAGAAATGCGTAAGAAAATCAAAATATAAGTGAAAAATATAACTAAACAATATCAACCATACTTAAGCCTTAACTGTCAAAGCTGATATAAATGTCAACATATAATTGTTTCAAATCTTCAAAAACTAAATAAACACAATTGGACCTGCAATACTGAACTAGAAACAGCATAGCTGCAGCCTTAAAGTGGTAATTATATCCATGAACATACCAAAGTGTCAAAATCCATGTTTTATAACATTGTAGTATTAGACGGTCATGCAATTACCTTAGACAATAAATACTTTAATGAGAGAGAGAGAGAGAGAGAGAATAAGAACCATATAAAGAGTTCACAGATTAACTAAAACCTTCACTTCCCATTTTCTAATGTAATTGAGGGTATTTCTTTAAAACTTCAAAATATCTGGAATCAAATTGAATATTCGCCAACTCAAAACTTTTAGACCTAGAGATTTTCTGTTAAAGTAAAGAAAATGTATTAGGGCGAGCAGATCCTTACCACAGGGCTACTTGCTGTACGATCTTCTAATAAGTTTGCATCATCAAAAATTTCAAAATATAAATCTACAGAAATAGTTATAATAACAAGATGGAATCAGAATTTTGTTTTATTAATTAAAAAATGACATGAAAATATAAAACCATTAACAAAATAAATAGCAAAACACCTCCGCAGTCATCGATAACATATTCAAACTCAGCCCAGGAAATTTGTTCATGTGGTTCACAATGTACCCTCCCTGGGAACACCACCGTAGCACTGCAGTTAGCCTGAGGCAGAAAAATAAAATTTAACCGTGCATAGTAAAAACACCAATCACACTGATAGTTTGATGCTACTTGATTTGTCCCGCAAATAGATATCTTAAATGTCATCATCCATATGCCCTACTAACAGACCTTGTGGTACTCAAATTCTGAATTACTTGAACAGATTATCAAAACAGACCTCTACTGTTGTTCTTGCTATTTCAGCAGAAGTGAGTTTAGTGTCCCGAACCATTTTGCACACTTTCACTTCTTCTAGAGGATGATAACCTTGGTTAGTCAAATAACTAGAGGAATCGGGAACAGAATCTGAGTAATCTGCAGCAACGGAAACTTTGGAATGACAAAGGTCATGTCCATTAGACAGCCAATGGAATTGTGTTGATCCAAATAGAGGATTCCTGCAATTAAAACTATAATGGGAAAAGTAAACTTTTGACCAAAGCAGAGCATAAGTTTTGCAACAAAATTGGAGTTTTAAATTAAATTTAATAGCCAAAGGAAAATCAATGAAGGTAATGGAAGAAAAGAAAAATTCCCCGCCAAGCTATAGTCACACAAAAACACTATGTCCTACTCATAATTCCATCATTTTCATTTTCTAGCATTAAACTCCATACCAGAGTGTAGCATAGGAATGGAGAATGAAAGATAGCTAACAAAAAGATTACTCATGTTCATTCAACAAGAATTGTTTTCGTCGTAACGAAGAGATTATTTTCTTTCTCTCCACTTTCCTGGCAACCAGAAACTAATAACAATGGTATTGATGGCATATTATTAGATTCCGGATAGTGTAACCCAACATGTTCCACATATTCACATATTAATGCCCCTACAAATCGATATAAGCAATCATTTTTAAACTGAGCTACACCTTATGCCCGGAAGATCAAGGGCTCTTCGACCATCGAAAGGCGGTTTCATCCAACTACTTGAGATCCCATGTGTTGTAGAACTACAAACCCTTTCTGCAGAGCACAAAATAACAACAAAAAAAAGTGTCAGAAGCCCTGAAAAATCGAAGCTTCCAAGTTCCAAGTAGGAGCTAATGCATACAATAAACCAAATTACCAAGAAAATAAGCGAAAACAAGACGAAAACAGAAAATTCGAAAGTTGAATATACAAATTTCTTTTCATTAAATCTTAATAATTACAAATTAAACATAATCAACTCAATACTTGTGTGAATTCTCAGCAGAAAATCCCAATAAATCAATTTCTGCGTGTGGGTATTTCCTCAAAAACTATGATCCTTCACTAGAAAATCGAAACAGGCGTTTCGCATATTGGCGTTTCATTGGTTCACGGAGCTTGCAGTGAAGCATGATCGCAATAACTTTATATAAAATCATAAATTCAAATGGGAGAAAAGAGGAATATGATGGTGATTACCGAAGGGGAGAGAAGCAGCAGCTGCAATTGCCATGCGAGACGGAGAGATGAGTGGTAAGTGGAGTACGTCCTCGTATGATGATTATCGATGCCGTTGATGTAACTTGTACATTGGGTGGGTGGCGGGCGGTGGTGGTGGTGGGTGTCTGGGTGGTGGAGGTTTACAAATTACAGTGTCATTAGGAAGTCCACATGTTTCGGCTTAGGTGTTAAGTGGGCTCTTCAATAGGTTTAGGGCTGGTTTGGTATTGTTGTGCTTTGAAAAAAAGCTGCTTCTGTGCTGTGAGAATAAGCAGCTGTGAAATAAAGCAGCAGAGTGTTTGTTAAACTTTTTTGTAAAAGTGCTTTTGAAAAAAAAAAGCAGTATTAGAGTGTTTGGTAAACTTTTATGTAAAACAGATGTGAAAAAAAACCGGTTTTTCAAAGCTAAGTTTTGCAGCTTCTTGTTTTTGGCTTTTTTTCATCCAAAACTGTGAAAAAAAGCTGAAGCTGAGTGTTTACCAAACACAAAAACAGCTCCCAGCTTTTTTTAATAGCAGCTTTTTTCAGAATCACCTCAGTACCAAACCAGGTCTTACTCGGATCATTTTCCCAATAGTATAACAAAACAAAAAAAACAAGAGTCTTCGATACGATACAGTTTACTGATATTCCTCTTTATTTAAAAATGAGAAATCTTCGAATCTCATGGATGATAAGTTCTATATCAAATTAGGTTGTCCATTGTGTGATTTAGCCGAAGTTGCCCCTCACCTAAAATATTGATGTACTAAAAAAAACAAAAACAAAAAATTGAATTCCAAAATCCCACGTGAATGTATTTGCTTATCTATTCTTATATATAAAGGGAGCACTTTAAAATGGTGAAGCATTTCAAAATGCCATAAATTGCCCTTTAAGAATTTCATAAATTACAATTGAACCAAAAGAAGCTAAAGTATTTAACCATATTTTTATTTTGAATGCATTTAATATTTAAAATTATAGAAAAACAAAAAACAAAAACAAAACCTCCCACGGTAGTGGGTGGTTTCACATCTTTAATTCATTTCTTTTTTTTTAAATAATTTTTTAAAAATATGTAAATAAAAAAAATATAAAAAGGCCAATTGTCACTCGCGTTTGCGTGTGGCAAAAGGCTAGTTTTATATAAAAATAGTGGCCACCATCATGTATCACGGAAAAGGATCCTGCGAGGATGCTTTTCCTGGAATCCAGAGGATCTTGTAATCATGTCTGTTTATCGTATATCGTGCGGGCAGTTTTCGTTAGGTACTATTTATATTTAAAAATTTAAAATGATTTCTGACCGCATAATGTACGATGAACGAATATGATTATAAGATCTTCCGAATCCCCAGGAAAATGATCTAGCAAGGATCCTTTTCCACATGTCACAACCACATACCCTCCGCTGCCGCCGCCACCACATCTAGTCACCCCCACTACTAATGGCCACCATCATCACCACCCACTAGCATCACCGTTGTCACCACCACCATTATTAGCGCATCTTCTAACTACAATCTTTGATTTATTATTAATGACTCTATATACATGTTAATTTTCGCATTTAAATTTTATTTTTATTTTAGATTGGCCAAACAATAAAATTCAGAAATTTTAGAAATAAAAATTCTGTCATTTCAATTTCTATCATTTTATTATTTCTTAGCAAGCTTAAATTTACTCATCCAAAAGTAGTGTTAAAGTCTTGGAGAAATTATTGGTATTTTTCCACGAAAAGTAAACATTTTTTTTTTAAATAACAAATCCAATCTTTCACTAAGACTTCAAATACTATTTCGAATTCAAGTTGATTATACACAAAAAGTGTACTAATATATTTTAATTTTGAATTGAGACAAGGATTTCAATTTATTTCAAGGAGAAACAAAATTTAATACATGTAAAAGATGACATCATACGCGTTTTTTCTGTTTGTGTGTATGTGACGAAATTGCCATTACTTCTCTGTTTGAAACGACAACTAACAGCGAGGCTGGGCTCAATTTCCAGTTCATCGATTTAATTTCGCTTTTTCTCAAGTTTTTTTTAATTTTTACGTTCTTGATGTCTTCGTTCAATTATGAATTGAATTTTAAGTTTTGTTTTTCTAGTTTTTGAATTTTATTGCAATGTTAGTTTGTAGTTATTTTGTGCTTTTTTATTTTATTTTATTGCAGTGTTAGTTTTTCTTATATAATTTAGAAGTTGAAATGTGATTTGAAGTTGATTGGTTTTTGAGATTGTGATTTTGAAATTTATTTGAGTTGTAGTTCTTAGTTTTTCGGTTAAAGTGTTCGACAAAATGTCCGAGTGAGACTTGGCATCACCTTTTTGTGAGTTGTTTTCAACATCCATCAACACACCTTCTTGCAATATGCCTCTAGAGATGACTATAGTCCACCAACCGTTCAACAAAATGCCACACTAAAATCTACATATTGTTTGCTTCCGAAAATTTATTAGGCTCCCAAAAAAATATATATATATCCTGAATCCACTATTGTCAATCCAACTAGTAACAATTTTGGGGAGCCCTGTAGGGCAACAAACATAGCTCAATGGTACAATTATATTTACTTATGACTTTCTGTACGTTTGTTTTACTATGTACATCATATGATATAAGACTAAGGATCCTCCTGACCAAGCCCATCAAACTGTTGAAATTTTATCCAACGGCTACAATTATTATAACTTTTAGAGGGCCTCTGTTTGTAGCCGTTGGATAAAATTTCAACAGCCTGATTGGCTTGGTCAGGAGAATCCTCACCCTTTACTCAGAAGAGGATCCTGATCCGCATGTTTTGATATGAGCCTAATGTATTGCACAGTCATAGGTAGGGTCTAATAAGTAGAGCAATTAAAGTGTCCATAATTTGAAAACAAAATTGCACTGACTGTCGTTGAATGTTTTATCATGACTCTTCCAGAATTAACATGGAACTTTAAGTTGCACATCAAATCTCATCATTTCATAAAAAAACTCTCATATTTTTCAATGTAAAATATATCGTTGTATTAAAATAAATAAAAAGTTACTCATCAAATCTCATCGTTTCATCAAAAACTTTATCTGACTCCTGTTTTGAATTTTCCTCGCGATTCCTTTAGATTAGTATCCAAATTTGAATTTGAATTTGCATGAAGCTATGAGAACTACAAGTAATTTTACATGTTTTCGTTGAGCCGTTTACAACAGTAAACTTCATTTTTGCTAGTATTTGTTACATGATTTGCAAGCATTATACATTGATTGTCTTATGTAAGTAATTGCTCAAGTGACTTTTGACATTGATTGTGTTAACTTCGGGGGATTTTAACATTACCAAGATGGAGAACTACATCTTACTGTTAGAATCATGTAAAATTATTTCACCATAATAGGTAGTTACAATACGATAGGTAGTTTAGCTTGTACAAGTACTTATATGGCAGGTAGTTCAGACTGTAAAAGTACTTATATGATAGGTAGTTTAGATTATAAAAGATCAGTTGAAATCTAAGTTTATGCCGACTAATAGGGCACCTGAGTTGAAAAAAAAAATAGAAAAATAATATAACTAATAGCGAGGCCCCCCAAGAGATTTATAGGTGTCCGAAATTTTGGAAATGTCCTAAACTAATATTAGGAAATATGTGGTGCGAATAGAATGACTCTAACTTTGGCTTATAACACATAGTTTTTTGTGAAAAAAAAAATTGAAATTTTTATCTTTAAAGAAATATTTTGCGATGTAGTTAAGGAAAATATTGCAAAACCTTTGGATGTGATCCTACCGATTATTAGATCCTGAAACTATTTTTATTGATTCTTACAGTGAGAAAATAGAAAAATATCTTTAAATTTAGGTTTTAAATCATTGATTACAAGTGTTTAAAAATTGAATTATAATATATTTTGCACGGAAAAAATATATTTTAAAAAACATATATATGATAGTTTGTTGTTATGATAAGATAAATAAAAGAAACATTAACAAAATAAAAAATTGAAAAAAAAATTGAAAAGGGAGGGATCGGTATGAAGATAGCGACATTTAATGATATTAGTCGCTTTATATTTAGCGATTATTTAACTTAAGAATCGCTATCAAAGTACCGATCGTATCATTTTCTCTTTTTTGGCCTTTTTTTTTTCTTTTTCCATTGAATAGCTATAGTAGAGTAAAATAGTAACCACAATGCAAAGTATCAACCTAACAACAAAAAGTGATGACACATGGAGTCCTATTCATGGACCTAAATAAAAAAATAACTAAAAATTGGACTAATCCAATTGTTAGGCCATAAAATTGGGAAAGGGATCCTTTCCGGATCTCTTCCACCAAATCCACCCAATCACCTAATTCGGACCCTTGAAATTTAGTCCAACAGCTAAAGTTATTATAACTTTTAAAGCGACCCCCTGTTCGTAGCTGTTGGATCAAATTTCAAGGGCCTGGATTGATTGATTGGATGGATTTGGTGGAAGGGATCCAGAGAGGATCTCTTTCCATAAAATTGGACCTATTTCAAATTAGTTTATTTACGCATAACAAATTTGTAAGGAAGAAGTTAATTTAAACCACATATTAATTAAACTCTTTTTGTCAACCATAAAAGGGTGAAAAAACATTTTTGTCTTCTATCACAAAATAAAATTATGGACAATAAAGCAATTTGCACAAACTAAATTTTACAGTTGTTTTTAAAAGCATCACTACATGTAATCCTAACAAATCACCTACAAGAACTCCGGATTTTTACGGGTGTATTGTTTTATGAAACTTCGAATTTCTATGACACTTATTTTCAAAACTTCAAGTTCGAGTTTACGTACGAACTCTAGGTTCATGATACCTACAAACAAACACAATACACATATGTAGTGAACAGGAATAGCTTCGGGACCTATGTGTGAAAATAATGAGTGACGACCCAAAATATGGGGCTGTCGTGGCTTGCAGGCCCAAAAGAGTGGTTATTAAGACTGATGGGCAACAAAGGAGAAGTAAATGGGTTAATAGATTATATACTCAATTATTGGGCTAAGAAGGAAAAGTGAAAAACAAGGCCTAACCAATGGGCTTATTATTTCATGCAAGCCAAAAATAAAACAAGGCCATAAAGAAAAAAAACAAGTGGGACGGTTTGGTGCATATGCCCAATTGGGTTGCGGGTCGACTGCAGACAACCCAGGTCCATAAGAAAGGTGATGCAAAACGACTTTGTTTTGGACCTTAGAGTTTAGGAGTAGTAACAACTTGGTAGCTCGGGCAGCGCGGCTTCAGGCTGCGGCTCCCATGCGTGTAGGGTTTGAAAAATCGCATTTTTTTTCTTCTCTTATTCACGCATATTCAATTCACCACAATTATAAGAACAATAAATTTAAGCTGAATCTATAATTTGAAAAAAAAAAAAAAAAAACGTAAAATTAGAATTCATGCTTCATGGTGAATGTTTCATGCAATCATTGCTGAAAAAATATCGAAATTGAAACCATGTTTTATAGATTACTTGGATTGTTTGATGAATATTGTGAACGGCTTTGTAGTAAACAAGCATTTAGTTCCTTAGCTTAGTGTTAGGAGCGTGTTTAACAATGCGTTGTGGCCTAAATTTAACTGAATGAGAGAGAGGGGGTGCAGTTGCATAAAGAGAAAAGGTAGGCTTGGGAATTACTGTGATTATATTTCTCCGTACCTTGTGCCTTTTTTAAGAAAAATAATGGGGTTACTTGCCCTACAAGTAATACATAGTTGTGCCTTTTTGTTTTTTGTAATTAATTCTTGAATTGTTTCTTACTAACATCAGTAATTGTTGAGACTATAAATACTAAAATAATGATTTCTGTTGTGAAATTAGTGTGAATGCTCACATAAAGAAAACAACCACATATGGCTTAGGGTGGAAAGTGGAAGAATAGAAGTCAAAATTATATTGCTTAAATAGAAGACGTTTGGTTTTTATTGTTTTGGTGTGTAAGCCTTTTACATGCATTAAAAGAGACGTATGATTGTATCGTATGAGTAGTACAAAAAGATGAAAAGCAAAAAGTAATAATCATGTTTTCCTCATTTGTCCATCTCTACGTTCATTTCTCTTATCTGACACTAGTGAAAAAAATAAACAGAATAATACATGGCTCCCGTTTCACTTCAATCTCTAACAACTCTGATAATATATATAGGTACACATCATCTGATAATAACATGTGTCTAAATGCTCAAGGTAATCATTATCTTGAATTGGTCAAAGCTCCAAAAGACTCCAAAACAAAATTGTCAAACACTCTAATGCTTTAGCACATTTAATCAAATATATTAAACATTAGCCCGTTCTATCAATTATAGTTTTCTCTCAAGTGAGGCATATATATATTATATGGCCCTTTATAACCAAGTATATCTCGGGATACTAAACCTATTTAGAATTTTTTTTAATTTTTAGTTTTACATATATTAAAATAAACGGTTAAATAGGTACCCGGTTATAACCGTGGGTAATACCCATAACCGTCCATTTAAATTTCACGGATAAACGGTTATACCCATAACCGTTTATTTATTTAAACGGTTACCCATAACCGTAACCGTCAAATTTAAATGAGCGGATAACCACGGTTACAACCAATGAGTATTTGCCCATCCCTATATGAGAGAAGAGAAATGATAACAACATTCGCATTTAAACATTTTCGTTCTACCGTCTCAGCTCTACTTCTCACTCTGTAATGTTGCTTGATGATCTAAACCGTCTGCTTTTTAAATCATCGTTTAAAGATCATCTATGCTAAAAATTTAACTAAGTCTATAATCGTTCAATCATCTAATCATTATTTAGTAAAAAAACGAACCATGTTTCTCACTTAAGCATTGAAATTTTGACGTTAATCATGTTTCACAATAGCTTAATTTTGGCATTTTACATTTTAAATAAACAAAAACAACTACGATAAGTCCAGATAAATAAAATCATCTAAATGTTAATCCTGCTTTGAGTCTTGAGGGAGTGCAGGTTTCCTCTGAGCAAGCAGCAGCTTTGTCCTCTCAAGGACTCCAAAAAAGATTGATCCACCTATGCCTATCCACAGTACTCTCGGCCCGATGCCCTGAAGCAAGCAAACACAAGATATAAGATAACTTTGGTCAGCAACGAATGACTGATCGCATCATGATCAACGCTCTGTAACATTTCATACACAAAAGCCCCGCAAATCCAGGCCTCAGAGCTCGACTAAAACCTGTTTAGTACGTCAGATACTTTGTGATAAGTTGAAGGGATCACAAAAAGTTATTCTCCATTTCGAGCCATAAGTCGTATCAGTAAGATGATTATGGAACCGCCAAGAGATGTGATAGCATAGACTAAAGCATATCCAACCCAAGACCCAAATATAGAGACAGTACAAGTATTTATGGACCAGGAAGGAAATGAAACTCTGTACAGTTGGCTACCACATATTGCGATCTCATGTGATATTTCACCCAGTTAATTTCATGAAAAGTGCCCTTTTGGACCCATATCCTAATCTTAATCAATGTGTTGACAAAATTCGAACTGCTCGAACATAAGTGTAAAATGGTCCAAACTACGGAGATGAAATTGTATTTTCGATGCATTGCAAGAACATAAAGTCCTTTGATTAATTGTTAATGAAGGTTAGTGATTAGTCAACGATCGATCCAGCTAAAGCATCCTACAGGCCTCATATCATACCTCTAGTGACCATCTAAGAGATACATAACTTCATATGAAATGCAGAATATGGAACCGAAAATAAAGTGTAAACCATTTTACTTCTTTGTTTATTTCCTTTTCATGGGCTGCTAGAAAAAAAAACATGGGATTCATATTTTGTATGAAATTAAAATAACGGATGCTTAATACTCACCTTCAAAAGAGCAGAACGTCCTTCTTCCCTCACAACAGTTTGAACACAATCAATGATTCCTTTGTACTGGTTTGCAGATCCCTTAAAACAAGCAAGCAAACAAACGATATAACTGTTTCTTAACAGAGAAGCATACGCGCACATGACTCCGTGCAAAAACTTATGTTCACGTGGTTCTTTGCAAGAAGAAATCTAAACACAGGTACAAACAATTGGAGGTTGCCCAAATGTTTGTTAGTTACTCATTTTAAATTAGCCCTTATTTGAGTTCTTTTAATTAGCGCCCCCTCAAACTTTGGTATATAATATGGCATCCCTGACATAATTTCCAAGCTCTGCCACTGGGCATACATTATAGTATAAGAGCTTCGATAAGAATAACAGAAAGCAGAATAGCAGTTTGGCCTTACCTGAACCATTAGCCTGGTTTTAATCACATCAAGGGGAGTGGTTATTGCTCCAGTTACTGCACCTGCAAGAGTTTGATATTCAACATATGAGAGATTTCATACAACCGACATGACAAGGTTAGTTTTGTATTCTTAAAGGGAGAATGCGGTTCCTCTTATAAGTGTCCCAAAATTAGTAAATTGCAGGGAATGAGGTTATTGCAGTTTATGACAATAGAGGTAGAATAGCACTCTTCCATGAAGTCTAGACAGGTGCTCAGCCAATCGAACCAACTTCTTCCCCACCCCCAAAAGAGAAAACCAAAAAATAAGTAAAAAAAAATGCAGCTGTATGTCAAAGTGAACGGAAAGTGAAGAGAAAACTGCATTAATATGTGCATTTGCTTCCATGGATGTAAATCACACCCTGGGAAAACCACTGCTAGAATCCTTTGGATAGAATCATAGAAGTCAAATATTTAACCAGAATTTATCACTTCTATGTCTTAAATTTTCAGTGCATGCTAAGGAAGCTCCATCAACCACCCCTAGAAAAGTTAAATTTTGACAAGATTTACATGATTGCAAAGCAGAAGCATATGATACAATCCAGTGTTTCATACAAAATGAAGAGCAAAAGCTATGTACCAGCAAAAGCCCCAATGATTGCATTTTCGGGATCGTTGAGCTCTCTTTTTGCCTGACAAACAGAAACAGATTAAAAAGTGATTAAGGGAGGCAGTACAGGATTTATGGCATACAATCACTTTTTTATCTTTATGGGTTTGGATATGTTAAGTGTTTAAGGGCATTGCACTTTTCTCTATATCTGCAGATTGGAGAGCTGTTGTGATCCGCACAGGTACCATTTGAGGTGGACCCTATAGTTTGGAGGGTTTTATGTACTTAAACCCTTTCATATGCAAGTCTTTCTTTTCTAAACCCTAAAATAATAATTGTTTTTCTTTTAAATGCAAAACTTCATTAATTTCTTAGTATGTAAATTGCCTCCATAGTGGATTTGCCGAGCACAAACCCAATTTGGTCGTCTCCACAATTGTTTCTTGCTTAATCATTGTTCTCTTAGCTTCTTTGACTTGTTAGGACCCAAGTATTATCCTTATTAAATCATTAGTTACCGACTCAACTTCCACACTTCCAAGAGTTTTACATCCCTCTGTAGGTATTTTATATGGTTTTAACGGTTTCATTGTTACCCATAGTTTAAAGTAACCTCCTGCCTTTCAAAACTTCCTGATCCCTTTACCCAAGAGAACGTAACATACTAAACCAATAATCATAAAACAAAAACAGAAGTACAGACCCCATGACTACATAACCCCATAATTTCACACTTTTGTGAAAGAAAGTTGTTTATCAGTTGAAATGAAAAATAAGTTTAAATGTTCCATTCCAAAGGTTCTCTGTGCCTCACAAAATGTCAATAAGTTTATAAACAAAAAAAAAAGGATAAAGTCATGAACATGAACTGCAAGTAATACTTTTTGAACAAGGATTTATCCAAGAGGAATCTTATCACTTGTCAAACATAGCATCAGCACCAGTTATGCAGTCAAGGTACTAAATGGAAAATATTAGCAGTCATAAGTAATTTTAATCAATGGCTCACTCTAGTCTGCAAAAATAATCGAAAGGTGGTGAGAAGCTTACTGCTTTTTTGTAACCTAGCCGAAGCTGCTCGTATAGGCAAAATTGAATTGCATCAAATGGCAAATCTCTCAATAAAAAAGATCCATATCCCTACTTTTCCACAAAAGAAAAAAGGTCAAAATTGAAAAATAACTTAACAACACAATAAGATTGCCATCCTGGTTGCATCTTTTTAATAGGGAAAAGAAAGAAAGCAAATGACAAAAACATATGGATAGACGAATGAAGGCACGTTAATGCCTCTAGGTTGTGTAATACAATATTGCTAACAAAAACAGAGACCAAAACAGCAACAGACACCATCTCATAACGAAAACCATTTCAACTTTTTGACCTAGGAGGAAATCTAGGAACTTCCAATCCAATTTCTACGAAAATAGGGACTTGATTTGTCCTCTAGTAAGAATACACACCGCATAGAATCCTTTAAAGCCCTCTTTAAAAGCAATATGGCGGACAGCAACAGAGGCTGATGTAAATTGCCCAGTTTGCATCCTTTGCTTAACAACCTGAGAAATAGTAGGACAGAAAAATATCAGCCAAAGATAATTGAACATGGAAGTGCATAAGTAAACTACTGTACCTCTGTCGGAACACGAACGAGTGATGCAGCAATACCTCCAAAAGCCCCTGCTGTCTACAAAAGTTCAAGAAAAGGATTTCTATCAAGACAAAACAGTTTACACCAGCCAATTTATCAACATAAGTATCAGGCAACCAAATAGGTTCAAAGGATTACTAAACTGTATCATTGACAAGAAATAAATTTTTCTAAAATATATAATTGAGGTAGCTGATTCCATAGAGCATATGTAGATCACAACCATGTCATGTAATACTAGACTACTGATCTCATTTGGTGACCGTTGAGACATAATAGGAGGCATGCATCAAAAGGTGTTTGATAATTCCACTAGTGGTATAAAGCACCATGCATTCTGAGACTGAGAGCAACAATCTTTATGATGTAACGGGCCTTCATGCATAAAGTAATAAGCAGAGAAGACTTTGCAGACCGCTCATTGGTCATAGTCCCACTTGAAATACATATAACATAGAGGAGTAGATATATTTCTCTTACAAAATGGGCTAGAGCACTTAGATTTTCAGGGAAAATCTTCAACAGTTTTTTCTTCGCAGGTTCATACACTCCAACAAAAATTGCAGAAGCCCTGCACACAAGTAAATAATTTTTACACACACATTAGATTGTTCTTCACAGTAAACATTTTATAGCACTGGCGGAAGGTCCACTAAAATCTGATATGTGATGTGGTAGTGACAGACTGCAAATCCTTACAGGAAAGGAATTTTACTCTAGTAGTAATGTAGCTGCTTTGTGTGTGTGCACGTGCGCATATGAGGAACTGAACTATACAATGTGATCCAACAGTCTGAACCATTCATTTTTTAGGTCCATGTCAAAGATATTTCTTACAGAAACCGACTTGCAGACCATTTAGCCATCTAACTATTATCAAATGAAATTTCCACTAAACAATGAACTGGTCATGATGACAAAAACTAAAAATCACTAAACATGAACTCTGCCATTTAAGAACTAACTCTCCACTATCCATGTTCATGGCATAGAAATACAATAAGCATGCATATCCCAATTACTATTAAGCCAATTAGCTCATGCATGCACCTGATATTCAGAAGGTACTTACGGTAAGACACCGGCAAGATTTCCAGTCAATCCAGAATAAAGCCCCTTAAAGGCTATTTTCCCTCCACCACGAGCAGCCTGTTCCAAAGCTCAAAACGGTGTTCATAAATAACTTGATGGTCAAGATAAAAATTGAATGTACGCAAACGTATTGGATAGACCATTCTTGGATTCCTAGACAGACCTTATGCAGCATGCAGATACAAAACAAAAGGGAACGAGGAAGAAAAAACAAAACAACTGAGTGCTCAGTCTCACAGCACAAAAATAACAAGTAGTTCACTTAATACTTTCTGAGCTACCATGGTTGTTTGTATCCAATCATAATATTAAACCATATACATAATGGATAGGCTAGAGGACCAGAGGCTCAAACCTATCAAGTTTAAATACATAACTGAACTAGAATGCACTTTCATTGTTAACCTGCCTGCAGTCTTGTCTTTATGGTATCAATGGGGTATAGAGCTGTTTCAACAACAACACCGGCTGTACCTCCTGCAATGACACCCTCTGCAAATCCAGCCATACTAGTTATTAGTTAAATCAGGTGTGCAGTATGTAATGCATGTAGACCAACTAATCCAAGAAATAGAATATGTTATAAACTGAAAGACTATTGGCTTCACCTCTTCCTCCACAACCAAAAGCTCGTTATAAAGCCACACACTAATGCCCACACCATGCTAGCTTTTTCATTTTTCCTTTGCTCAAAAAAGCAAGAGTTGCCACCTTTTTGCAGTCACTCTGATATTGTCTAGCTCTACTCCCCCTCAACAACCTACTTGTGAAACTAATCTTTACTCTACATTAAACCTCTAAGAGTTAGCAGTCCCTTAATACATTTGTCAATACAAAAAATTGGCTTAATTATGATGCTTAATGAACTGCAACCTAGAATTTAACATATAAGTAAACACTAATCAATATCTTCAACTGTAATTATTAAACGTACCAAATAAAGTGCGTAAGAAATCAAAGGGTTTCTCTTCCTGCATGCTGACTGATGCAAAAGACTTTCGTGTTCCTATAGGTGCATACTGCGTTTTCTGGCTATATTCATCTGCAAAACCATATCACTCATTAAAACAAAAGGCAATAACATTTAAATATAAAATACCAAGGGAACGTACAAAAATTCCGCATCATCAAAACAAAGAGCGTAGGTAGTTAGATATCAATACGTATTATAATCCCTATACAGGAAAGTGTATCCTACTCCTACCTCATAAAACTAGGGTATTGTTCTAGACTTCTAAACAATTTCTACCTAGTAAAGAAAAATATTTGCTTAAATGTAATGCTTAATCTATGTTCAATACAAAACAGGTTATAGCAACATATTTTATATGATTTCCCAAATTAACATTGAAGAGAGAAATTTTCTACAAAAAGGCTAGTTCCTAATAAACCTCGAGAGATCATATGAGATACACACTACTGTAAATAACAGAGGGCTCTAAATATTTCTAATTCATAAAATAAACTTCTTAGAAATAATGATATATTGTTTATGCAAAATAAATTCGTTAGACTAAATGCTCGTAGATACCATATAGAGAAAGTGAAACTGAATCCTTATAAAAAAAAATTAAAAAAAAACAATAACCGCCAAACCTTATCCTACTAAGTGGGGTCGGCTGCGCAACATCGGGAGTATTTATACATAACTAGGAAATAATTACATTGGGAGTATTTACAAATAATTGAGACATCTCACATTATGACTAGGATTCAGATTCTATACAATTTTGACTAGATAAACTTTTAGTCTCTTCATTTTTTGGGTGTTAACTGTTCAGGAAAGCTTAAGCATTCAACAATGGCTACAACATATTATATCTAAATTACTCAATGTGGTCTAAATTATGCTATTAATATCAATAAACAGGAAGATTAAGGAGAAAAACGGCAGAGGAGCAAAAATTGAGAAAATTGTTTACCTGGTGAAGTTCCTGAGCCCTTTTTCGAGTCCACTGCTAGCGTCAGAGGACCCATTGATGTCCAATGCCTGCCCAAACCAACCAACTATGCAATTACTCAAATTTCAAACGGAAAGTTGCAGAAATCAAATTAAATCAGAAAAATATTGTGAAAATTAATAAAAAAAAATGTATTGAAATGGCCGAGAGGCAGACCTGAAACCGAAAGAGATGGATGATAGAAGGAAGGAAGAGTCAGTGATGGCGAATGTCGAATGGCGAACGGCGAGGGTGAGAGTCTCAGTCAGTCCCCACTTCGCCTCTTATCGCTCTGCTGCTGCTGCTGCTGCGGGTTTTGCCTTTGCCTTCCCTTCCCGGAGAAATTATACAGTGATACAGTCCTACCACGTCAGCTGTGGGACTTCCACTCAAAACTTGCCATTTGTACCATTTTTTAACAGCTGGATTAAATAAAAAATTAAGGAACAAAATGAAAAAAAAAAAAAAAAATCCCCTCCATTAAACGCAGCCGTGTCCCTCCGTCTTCTTGTACAGTTCGCCGGCGAGTGTTGATGATCGCGGTGATGACGTAGCAGAGGAGGCCTCTAAACGACTCCGGAGAGGAGAAGGAAGTAGTTGCAGAGGAAACGAGTGAGTCCAGGGGAGGAAGACGACGCGCCGGGGCCGAGTTCGTCAAAGAAAAATAGCTTTGCGATGCTTCAGAGGCGGTCGTACCATCTGATGCTCGTTTTCTGGGCTTTCAAGCTGTTGAAATCCCACACTTCTATTTACGCAGAGGAAAACATGGGAACCATTTGCTGGATGCTGAAGGTGGAATTAGTTTTGAAGGGGGGAGATGATATTGTATGACATTCGAGGTGATATTCCAGGATGGCAGCCATGGCAGGTGTGAGAGTGGTGGCCGGAGATTGGGGATCTGCCGTATCGGTGGTTGAGGGCATTTATTATTAATTTAAGTTTTTTAATTTTTAATTTCCTTTTTAACAAGGAAAAAAAAAGTGTAAAATGCGGGTTTAACCTCTGAACTAGTATCCAATGGAAATTGACTCTGAACTATTTTTCTTGTAGGTTAACTTTTTGAATTATTTAAAATCAGCTAATTAACTCTTTGTCAATAAATTTTGTCTACAATTCTGTCAAATTCAAGGAAAAATTGATCATTTTATCATAAATTCTTATTTGTCAATGATAATCACCAGTAAAATTATAACACATAGACACAAAATAATGTGTAAAACATAGAGCATAATAAAACATCAAAAACGGAACGTTTATGTAAAACATACAACATGATAAGAAAACATAAAAAAAAAAAAAAAACGAACATTTACATAACAAGCCATTTCATATTGTCATTACACATTATTTTGTATTTATATGTTATAATTTTATTGGTAGTTATAGTTAACAAGTAAGAATTGATGATGGAAATACTAATTTGCTCTTGAATTTGATGACATAGTAGATAGAATCTAGCGATAAGGAGTTAATTGGTTAATTTTCCAAAAAAAAAAAAAAAAATTTAAAGAGTTAGTTTCAATTGGAATAATAGTTTAAGAGGTCAAATAATTGTTTACTAAAAAAAAAACATAGAGAAGGCTTTAAGTTTAGCCGCAAAAAAAATTTGCGCGACAAAATTTGAGTGGAAGTAGTAGGGGTGAATTTTTTTGCCAAATTACCATGCCAGCCGTGGCAACTGTGCCATACCAAATTTGTGCCAGACGGTAATGGTACGGTATTGTTAATTGATACCATTACCACGGTATTACTGTACTGTACTAAAAATATAATATAATATATTATTATATTAACACATATGTATAATATTCCATTGCTTGCTTGATTTGTATAATGAGTATAGAAGATTGAAAAATGTTTGCTTGATTTGTATAATGAGCATATGAGGGGTTCTTCTACTACCATTGGGGTTCCATTGGAAGATGTGGAACTAAATAAGGAGTCCATAATTCAAGCTTCTGGGGGTGATGAGAACAAAATTGAAATGATGAAGGAGCTTATACAAGAAATGAGGGAGCAATGCCTTTTGGAGATATCCAATGAAGTTGATAAGTACTTCGCCGCTCCTTATATTATCAATGTTGTTGGTGACTTTGTTCTCTTGAATTGGTGGAAATCAAACATCAAATAGTTTCCAATTCTTTCACAAATAGTCAAGGATATATTTACAATCCCCACTTCTACCGTTTATATTGAAAGTGCATTTAGCCTAGAGTGGAGGGTTGTGAACTCTTTTAGGGCATCATTGACTCCTAAAATGGTAGAGGCACTAGTATGTACTAATGATTGGTTTATGATAGATGAAGTAAACTTCTACAAGGAACCAATGGAATATATGCTTCAATTTTATAAGGAAATGGAAGAAGCGGAAACAATAAGATATGCTTTAATTTTTTTAGTAAATTTGTTATTAAATGGTTTTCAACTTTAATTCTTCTTGCTACTAATATGTTTTCTTTGTTTGTAATGTAGGCTTGACACAAGCTCAATCTTCTACAAGTTCAATGCCTCCTCCGAAAGCTTTTGACATCTCAAACTTGAAGAATTGATATATGGATTTTACTTTTTGAAGTTTAGTTCCAATTTTCATTTGGTTTGAAACTGTAACTTTTATTTGGATTGTTAACTTCTATTTGTTTTGGTTCGTAACTTTTATTTGGATTGTAAGCTTAATTTTTATTATGAATCTTGATGCATCATTTGAATTATTGTGTGTGTGAACTGTGAATAATGAATAATAAATAAATTTAGGCTACAATGAATGAGATAAAGGTACATAAAAAATGTTTTGCCCTTGAAATTGGGTTAAAAAAACAAAAACAGATTTGTCCCAAAATAAAGTGGCAATTACCATTGTCATACTATGTCAACCGAATTATTTGGCAATACCAAACTTAAGTATACCAAAAATTTAGTACAGTAATAGTAATAAATTTTGTCATACCAAAGATTTGATACGAGACTTTTGAAACGATAACCATACCAAACCCATTCTTAGAAGTACTAAAAAGCAACTGATGTATAACCGTATCACTCGATAATTTCTCCTATTAGTGTAAAATGTGAAAATTAAAAATTTGTGGCACATTTTACAAATCACTTCAAATGTCGAGGGTGTAAGATGTAATTAGCCATTTTATTTATATAACCGCACAAAACCCTAAACCCTGACTAAGTCGCTCTAATCTCATATAGCTCACACCACCCGAATCCCCGAAGGAATTGAGAAGGAGAGGGAGAGGAAGATGAATCACATAGCAGCAATGGAAGAGCAACTGGTATCGGAGAGAATAAAGCAAAAGCTAAACGAAGTAAATGTCGCTGCCCAGACCCAACTCTCCACCATCCAAGACCATGTCAATTTCACCCTTCAGGTATAGATGCATCTTCCGGTGTTTGATTCTTTTGCTTTTTTTTTTTTTTTTTTTTGGAATTTTTGGTTGATCTTGTGATATATTTTTGTGTGTATTTGTAAAGGTTTCATATAATATACATATGTGTGTGTGTGTGTGTGTGATTGATGGGTATGGATTTCACAGAATTACTGCATTGTCAGCTGCTTGGTTTTGAGAAAATTTTGTAAAATATGAAAAATATGATTATGGTATTGTTACTGGGCTCTGTTTGGTTGCTCAGAAAATGCAAAGGGAAAATTAAGTAAAAGAAGTTAGCTACTTTGATAATTGATGCTAGAGAAAACAGTCATTTAATTCAAGTGTGCAGTCATTGTTCGGGGCTTAGTTTTTTTATTCGTTTATAATTTTTGTAGATTTTATTTTTTTGAATTTGCATACCAGATATAAAGCCAATAATTGATTTTTTTTTTTTTTTTTTTTTTTTTAAGATTATAATTTACTTGTTGATTGATATGGTTTTGAAGCCTGGGATGCAATGCAAACTTGGTGATTCTCCTTACTTATATATCACTTTATGTAGTAATTTTTCAGCTAAAATTTTGATGACGACCTTTTGCAGCAAGCGTACTTCAAGTGTGCGCACGAGTGTTTTGATAGGAGACGAAGTCAGCAAGACATAAGCAATTGTGTCGAAAATTGCAGTGTTCCTGTTGTCAGAGCTCAAGAGGGAGTTGAGAATGAGATGGCCAAGTTTCAAGTAAGTTCTTCTTACTTTTCCCATGTCTCTTTTGGTGGTTAAAATTCCTTGTGTTCCCCCTTTTCTAGTTGAACTGTCAGATGTTTTGTGTGATGAAGATTGAAAACAAAAGCTAGTGTAGTGCCATTTGCCCGAGTTACACATAAAACCCAAGAAGGCACTAGACCACTTTACTGTGTAACTCACCCCTTGCTTCTCCCACCATCACAAGTGCTTCTCCTCCATGGAAATCGCTTACAGAATTGAAAATCGAAATGGCTCACACCAAGCCGCAAGAGCTTTTCTGCATAGAAATTGCTCAGGCCAAACCACAAGAGCTTGTCCCACTCACAAGATTTGTTTTCTTTTCTTTCTAATAAATGGATTTCACCATTTCCATGACCGAAAGAATATAAATTAACTACACTAACCTCTTCGGGTTGTTCTCAGCCTAATAAGAAAACCCAGTATGGTGTGTTTTTATGATATATGTATTTTACTGATTTTACTTTTGAAGACGGAGTTACGATTTTGTTTCTCCTATTTTATGAGCTTTTGGTTCTTGGAGGAGATTCTACTTTGTGAGCTATATGCTTTTCTGCTATGATCTGTGAAACCAATGTTAATCTGGTAGACTCTGGAAGCACAAGGAGGAAGCTCTTGTGGTGATTGTCTGCTGTTTCTTGGGTTTTGTAAATGGGGTCCAAATTAGGCGTATGACCATTAGTTTTTATCTTAACTCATCAACACACAAGACATCTAATGGTTCAAATTGTCCTAATTGAATCCGAAAGGCATACACTCCTCCATTGATCTGTACATATATAATGTGTGTGTGACTTTGTGTGGCCACACACGTCGGTCCTATGGTTTGATTTCTTGATCCAGTGAGATAACATCTTGTTTGATACAGACATATATATGTGTGTGTGTGTGTGTGTGTGTGTATATTTAGATGCAACCCCATCTGTATGTTCTCACTGTATCTCTCAACCCTCCTGATGTAATTCAATAAGGGGATGTCCCCATAAGTTAACAGTCAATGTACTATGTTTCCATCTTTGCTTCCGTAAACTCTAAAACCTTATCAATTACTGGGATGCAAAATGTCGAAGTTACCTAGGAAGTCAAACGTAGTGTGTTAAAAAATGTTAAAAGCTTACCGTGTGTGCAACTGAATAACATGTTTCAATTACTCAATTTCAGGATTTTTAAGGTTTTTGTAGGTCCACATTGTCCATTCATGAGAACTTTATATAAACAGTCGGAGGATTCTTTTTGTAGTTATCGGCTTCCAGAGCTATGTTTCTTCCCTTATAACTAACTCTTCAAGGTGATAATAGTTTTTTCGAAGGCTCGTTTCTATCCTAATAACATTGTTTGAAACCATAATGTGGTACGGCCCCATGATTCACATGGAAAGATGGTCACTAAATTTCTAATACACTACAAAGTTGCAGGCTTTAACTTAGTTGAGGAGTTAACAACAAAATAAGGAACCAAGTGGCTTGTAGAAACCATTGGTATCTTGTAACGCTTAGAAGTACAGAAAAGCTACCAACTCAACCTTTCACATCTAAAACAGAAATAAGAAGAGGGCCAAGATAATATGCAAATATAAAATGTAAGAGTCTCCAAGATTTTGGCTTGAATATAAGTTGATGCTTCTTTGACCACTATTAGAAGTTGTGTCATAAGCAAGAATTCTATAAGAATGAGATAGCCTTGCCAGTTTGCCTTTGCTTCCTTTAGGTTGATATTTAACTTGTACTGTGAAACACACTCATGGATATGACGGAAGGTAACAGTGCATTTATGACAATGAAGAAAACAAGCACATTAACAGTAGTTCACTTACGATGTATGCTTCTTCGGATAGAGTAAGATGTTGACCACGGTTGTTTCAGTGGCAATCAACTTGTGGATTTGAATGTTCATTTCTGACGTAAAACGAGTATTAGGGTGGTAACAGCAATAGCTGTGACAGTTATTGATGCAAGGGGAGTATGCAGTGTTTGGTTCTGATAGTGATAGTAGCATAGATAGATATTATTAGTAATGTTTCTTAATTGAGGACATAATTGTGATTTGCTGTAACATCCACTTGTAAGCATAGTTTTTTTCGTTCAGATGCATGTCAAGTTTGTTGTATGACTATGCGTGCGAAAGAGCTCTTTATGTTTAAACTTGTGTTTTTTGTATGCATAGCGAATATGTTTTCAGGCTGTCATCTAGCAAACTACTTATGAAAATTCTTGTACCGAATGCAGGAGAGGTTAAGTAGGGCACTGATGGTCTGTCAGGACAAGTTCGAAGCAGCTAAGCAACAAAGGGTCACAACCAATTCACTCAACAATTTGGAGTCATGTGTTGAACAGGCAACCCAAGATAGCATACAGACGCTGCCACATCTTGCTGAAAGACTGAAGGCTTCCTTCGGGATCAACCATTAAGTCGAAGGAGTCGTGATAATTGTTTTTCTAAAGTACCCCTCTATTATTCCATTAACTTACCTACAGTGCTAAATTATGCTGGAAGGCAAAGTAACTGTCCTGTACTTTCTGCCATAAGTGCTAAATTATCGGTTAGCAATTGACGTTTTTGTAACGATGAGGAAATGATTTGGTGGAACTCAAGAGGCATATGAATCTGCAAAAAATAATTGGCTGGAATTTCCCATCCACTGTGAAGTATACAAAATTATTGTGATCCAATGCACAACACCGACATGCTTGTGATATATGCCGTCTGCACCCTTAGTACAACGCATGCACAATTCTTTTGTGTAAGTCGTTGCAACTTGCAAGGGAAAGGACCCTATAAGGCTATAACCAGTGACGGATCCCCAAAATATTATTGGGGGAGGGGGCGGTCGGTAAGAACAGCGTAGGGCGCAAAGTTTTGTGGACAAAATGACGTGCAAATTGACATTTCATCGACTTGGTAGGCTTGAGGTCATTTGTCAAGTCATATTGCAGATCTGTCGACATATGTCAACGACTTTCGAGCGAGCATATTGATAGGCATCAATAGCTTTTGAACAAGCATGCCGGCATATGCCAAAGAGTGAGCCTATCGACATATGCCCATAGCAACGAATACAAAGGCATGAAGCTAGCAACTATCATGCCCAGTGCCCATGGAGGCAATTCATCGAGCAGCTGGAGAGCATCTCAGATTTCCCGAGGGTATTACCCAACTCTTCCATGGAAGATTTTTGAGCTTTTGGGGGCCGAGGGGGTCAGCTAACCCACCTTACCCCAAAGTGGATCCGTCCCTGCCTGTAACACCATGCTGGTATGCTAAATAGAAAGAAAAAAAATTATGATAAAAGCATAAGAATCAATACACAAATTAATGTATAATCTTGGTGAAGAACATTGCATATTCATTTGAAAAATGAATGGAAGGCTGCAATGGTGTCTTCCAGCAGCAATAATGTTCCATTAGTTACTAAATAGTCAGGATTCAGAACAGATTCTGTTAACCATGAATTATAACTAATAATTAACCACCATTAATTATTGCTACTTGTATGTTGTATTCTTTAGTGCTTAACCAAGTGCAGTAGCATTATAAGATCGATGCAGCCCATCTGCTTAGTGGGACAAGGTTTTGTATTCCTTGGTCTAAAAAGATTTTCTCAGTTGCCAAACACATTTCAATAAACGATGCAATAACAACCAGTTAAGTAAATAAATCTGTGAAAAAAACTGAAACCAGATCATAGATCATGTAAGAATTATGGGTTATTTCTGCAAAGCGCTAACAAAGAAGGATCAGTCGATCATCAACCGATCAAATCAGCAGAAAAAGTTTAATAAACCGAAAGGAAATAAAGAAAGCAGGATTGAATAACTATATAATTATATACCTGTACTGTTAAGCATAGGAGAGCCTCGGTCCAGATTCCGAACAAAACCCCTTGAGAAACCCCGAGTTTTTGCCTATCTCAATTCGATTTAGCCACTTACTACTACGGTCTAGTGATATTCTTCTTCATTTGTAAGTAAGAAGTTTTAGGTTTGATTATCGTCAAAGGCGAATATGAATCACATTATTGCTAGCCCATTGTGAGGTTAAGCCCACCCCTTCCTTTAGCTTAGATAATATTATTTGGTCAAAAAACAAAAATCGATTTGAGGGTTTTGCGTGAAGCTGGTATATAATGTGATGAAGTATGCAGTTGGTGGAGCAACATGTGTTCCAGCTTGTGGGCCACATTTTGGCCCGCAAGCATTCCACCGGTTGAAAAAAGGCAAGAGCAAGGCTCAAAAGATGTCCTCTAAGATAATTTCCAAAAGATATATCAAAGCTTAGGTGGAATTTCATGTAATCAAATTTGAAGGTATGAGTAAGCTTCAATTGACATATGAGAAAATATGATGTCAATTTTTTTTAATTATTTTATTATATGGATCTCATTAATACATTAATTATAGATCTTGAAAAATGTGCTTTAATTAATTTCTTTTTAAAATGGATCCTACAAATATCATTTATTATAAAGAAACATATCGGTTGGAAAAAGAAAAAATCTGACATTGTCACATCAGCCATCAAATTAACATCTTTGGAGATGCTCTAACCCATAAACCACTTTCCTGTCTAATTTGGCAAGGGCAAGTGGTCGCCATTCAAAGCATGTGCAAATGCCCGAGCAAAAGAAGCCCGGCCTTACGCCTGCGGGCAAGCCGGCATTAGCTACAATTTTTATTTCTTTATTTTTTATTTTTTTTTATTTTTATCAGGAGCTTGTAACACACATGCAGAAAAGGATGGCAGCCAACAACTTCTGCAGGGGTGGGCAAGACAAGAATAAGCAAATGCGAGAAAAAAAGAGAGTTAAATAGGTAAGAAAGGCTAGAGGAGAATGATCGTGATACCATGCCTCGACACCTCAATCATGTCTCTTGATTTAAAACGGTTTTCGAAAAGCAAAAAAAATCGAGTCATGAGAAGAAGGGTTTTCATAGTATATAAGAAAGTTCCAAATGTTTTAAGTAATGACAGATCGAGCTAGAGCCACACTAATTTTATTTCCTAGGTTAAATGCTATTAAAAATATGATTATTTCAATTTGGTAGTTGGTTATTTTGTTAAGTGAGTTCTTAGAGCATCTCCAAAGTTAACGTCAAATTCAAAACATCAAATTTTAATTTGATAGCTGACTTGGCAATTTGACATATTGTCAATATATTCATTCCACCTGATATGCTAAAATTTATTGCTTCATTTATGTTTTTTAAACAAAAATAATAAAAGTTGGGTTGTTGTTGTTTAAAAATAATAAAATAATACCTAAATATGCTAGCATTTAAGGTAATGCAAGTGAAATGCCATTAGAAATTGCAAAAATCAATTTTGAAGGCAGCTTTAGATTTGACATTTATTTATCCATGTCGCTTAACCTTCTTTTCCATGTCATTTTTGACATTATATTTGGAGTAAATGATATGTTTTTTATTACTGTTATATATCTATATGACAATTTTAACGTATTTTTCAAAAATTGTCTTAACCTTTTCTTAAACTTTGAAATAGTATATTGGAATCAGACAATCGTTTTATTATCGACGCTACTTTTTATTCTTGAATCAAGAGATTCTCCATACTGTTAAAGGCAGAGTTTTCTTACGCAGTCGATTCGGCTTTAAAGAAAGCGTGAGGAGTACTTCCGGTGACGTGTCACAATCTGGAGCTTTAAATCAGCTTTGCATGGAATGAACGGCTGGGATAGAGAAGAGAGGAGACAATCCGGATCCCCTCTGTAAAACCCACACTCTAGAGCTTCACCACCATCGCCGCTCTCAAAACCCTAAATCATCTCCCTCTCCGCCCTCATCTTCAACTCTGCCATGGAGGAGGTGTGCGAGGGCAAGGACTTCTCCTTCCCCAAGCAAGAGGAGACTATCCTCAAGCTCTGGTCCGAAATCAAGGCCTTCGAAACCCAATTGGCGCGCACCGAGGGCCAGCCCGAGTACGTCTTCTATGACGGTCCTCCATTCGCCACCGGACTCCCACACTACGGCCACATACTGGCCGGCACCATCAAAGACATCATCACCCGATTCTTCTCCATGACGGGCCACCACGTCATCCGCCGCTTCGGCTGGGACTGCCACGGTCTGCCGGTAGAGAACGAGATCGATCGGATGCTCGGGATCAAGCTTCGGGAAGATGTGCTGAAGATGGGGATTGATAAGTACAATGAAGCCTGCAGGAGCATTGTTACTCGGTACGTGGGGGAGTGGGAGAAGGTTATTTCGCGGACGGGGCGGTGGATTGATTTCAATAACGATTACAAGACGATGGATTTGAAGTTCATGGAGAGCGTTTGGTGGGTCTTTGGCCAGTTATTTGAAAAGGGTCTTGTTTATAAAGGCTTCAAGGTTGGTTGATTGGTTGATTGCATTGTGTTTTCTTTCCGTTTTGCTCAACTGGTTAGTGAGATATTCTGAATTAAACTGGTTTTTGCATAACTGGAAATGGGGTTTGTAAGCTTAATTGGAAATGATATCGGTTTTTCGATTAAAGTATTTTTTTGCTGTTTAACTAGCTAATGATTTCTAGTTAGGGTATAAGCTCAATGTTGGTTATTGAAAACATGAGAGAAATGGAGGGAGGGTGAGGGGAGGAGAGATAATGTCCAACTTAAGCAGGGCGGGAGGACACATTTTGTTTGACGTATTGGGCAAAAGAAAGGGATGGTTGTATATCTACTGACAGATTTTGTTTTCCTTTTTTTATAGGTCATGCCATACAGCACTGGTTGCAAGACACCGCTCTCCAATTTTGAGGCTGGTCAAGAGTACAGGGTTAGTGATACTTCTATTGATATTATATATAAAGATAAAGATTGCTAAATTATTTTAACTGTTGTTCGTACTGTTATTGAATCTTTGCTTAATGTGTTGAAATTATTGACTTTTGGTTTCTTGGTTAAGTGGTAAAAGACTTTTCAATATAAGAACCAGCATCTATGAATTCAACGTTCCAGCATAATATAAATGAAAGGAAAAGGGGGGCATACTTTGTATTGTTGAAACTTGGAATTTGTCTGTGTTCTTGTTCTGCCCTGAATTCAACTATTTTCTTTCCTGTTATTGGAACTTGTTGCTTGATGTTTAAGAATCTCTACCATATTTGACATCTCTAGAGAAACACAGGATGTACCTGATCCTGAAATTATGGTGACTTTTCCAATTGTTGGAGATCCGCAAAAGGCAAATTTTGTGGCTTGGACAACTACACCATGGACCCTCCCGAGCAATTTGGCCCTTTGTGTCAATGCAAATTTTACTTATGTGAAGGTCAGTTACTAATAGCAAAAGTAACAAAAGTAAATGCCAGCTATTTTTGTTTTCATCTCTGTTTCAGTTTCTTTGTCACATAAATTTGATTGCCCTGTAATACTAGTTTTCATCTCTATAGTGTTTAAAATTAAGGAGTTTATTTATTTATTATTATTATTTTTTTTTTCTGATATCAGACTATATTCTGATGCCAAGAATTTTTGTTCAACTTTATTCAATGGGTTTTATTATGCTATATTACATTAGAATCTAATTTGAGGTGGAAAACAAATCAGGTTCGCAACAAGTACTCCGGAAAAGTTTATGTTGTTGCTGAATCTCGGTTGTCAGCTCTTCCTAATGAGAAACCAAAAGAAAATGTGGCAGGATCTGTTGGTGATTCAAAAAAGCTAAATTCAAAGGCCAAGGGATCCTCAGGTGGGAAAAAGGAAACTGTGGACACTTCATTTGAAGTATTGGAGAAATTCTCTGGTTCTTCGTTAGTGGGAAAGAAGTGAGTACTTGTTCCTCATTTTCTGTTGTTATCCTCAATTTGGTGTTTGGTTTTAGGTAGTTTCTTTTGTCTATATTGTTTTTATAATTCATGTGTTTTTTGATTCATACCACAATTAAAAAGAGCCTGGAAACTGCAGGTATGAACCACTGTTTGACTACTTTATGGAGTTCTCTGATGTGGCATTTAGAGTTGTTGTGGACAACTATGTTACCGATGACAGTGGTACTGGTATTGTGCATTGTGCTCCTGCATTTGGTGAAGATGATTATCGTGTTTGCCTTGAAAATCAAGTAATCAACAAGGTATGCACTCAGATGCATGTAAATAGTATATTTTCATGGGTTGAGGATTTCTAATTCATTAATCAAGATAACTAATGAGGAACCAAATTGAAAGCTTTCCTAAATCAATGGGTGTTTCAGTCTTTAGTTCTCTAGGGTTTTAGTATTTTTAATATTTAGGGTTTTAGTCGTTTGATTTCCCACTTTTTAAAGTTTTAGATTCTTTCCAGATTTATTGGGATTCGTTTTAGTTTCCTATTCTATTTTGGATTAGTATTTCTTTCCTACAATAGGTTTACTTTACTGCGTTCTTTAGGTTTAAGGCATTGTGAAACATAAGTAGCCCTTATAATTCCAGTAGTTGTATGGATGAAGAGTTGATGAATAGAAAAGTTGTGTTTTCCAGAGATTGGAATTCTAATCCTGCGATGGGATTACTTTCAGGTCCTTACTTCTTTGCTCACATAGCCTTTGTTTTCTTGGAATGTAGGGAGAGAACTTGATTGTAGCTGTTGATGATGATGGATGCTTTACCGAAAGAATTACCGACTTCAGCAAGTGCTATGTCAAGGATGCAGATAAAGATATTATTGAAGCAGTGAAGGTACATGAGAGTTTGTATACATACACGGACACACATCTGTAGGG
The DNA here is from genome assembly GCF_041283825.1 of Pyrus communis. Taxonomy (NCBI): domain Eukaryota; kingdom Viridiplantae; phylum Streptophyta; class Magnoliopsida; order Rosales; family Rosaceae; genus Pyrus; species Pyrus communis. The sequence goes on from NC_142568.1 coordinate 2,902,289, forward strand.
TGGTTTACTTGCACAATCCCCAGTTTATTTTAAAAAGATATCTTCTAACTTACACAGAAGTGTTCAATTTTGGCTCCATGCTCTAAGCTTATATTTTGACGTCAAAGAATAGGTAGGGACGTGTTATGATGCTATTTATTCTTGTTATCTTGTTGTCATCTTTAGTTGAAAAGATTTTTGGGATAAAAGTGAGTTAAGAATAGAAATCAAAGTCCTGTTTGGGATTGGGATGTTTCTGTACTTATTATACGCTTCTATTTGTTTGTATCCGTTGCTCTGATGTAACTCTTCATATTTACTCAGGCAAAAGGAAGGCTAGTGAAGTCTGGAACGTTTACCCATTCTTATCCCTTTTGCTGGAGATCTAAAACTCCGCTTATTTACAGAGCTGTTCCAAGCTGGTAACTGCAGTTTAAACTAGCTATTATTTAATCCAACTTTATATTCTGTTATTTTGATTAATAAGTCTATCTGCACTGAGTTACATTAGTCCACTGATTTCTAGTTAGATTCTGTTCGATCAATTTGATTGCATGTTCTTAGCACTTGAACTTTATTGGGTTCCATTGATGTAGAGTAGGGTACTGAAAATGTTATTTCCCTACTATTTTCTTTCTTCTCATGTCTACTTGTAGTCTCATCTCAAATAAATTTTACCATTTGATTACAGGTTTATCCGAGTGGAGTTGTTGAAAGAAAAATTGTTAGAAAACAACAAGCAGACTTACTGGGTTCCTGATTTTGTCAAGGTTGAATTTTTGTGAACATAGATGCTTTTCTTCCTTGCTTTTTTTATTTTTTTATTTTTATTAATGCGTGTTTTTAAAATTTTTAGGCTGAGTTTGGTAAATGGCATGCTCTTTGGGTGGTTAGTGTTGTAAAAGATGATAAGTAGCTACAGTTTAGGGTGATAAAGTAGGTTAGCTATAGTCTGAGGATGTAATCGAGTCTCTAGAGGTTCTTGAATATTGTACCTTGTCTTCCCTATTTACCATTTCTATTTATTTATTTTAATCCTGTGTTATAGGGGGCTTACTTTGTCAAATAATATTGCAGTTTTTAATTATTGCCACAAACTATTGATGACATGTGACATTTCTTAAGGTTAAACTGTTGAAAACTGGTGATACTTGCTGCAAAACTTGGATTCCGTGAACCTTCTAATTTGGAAATTTCTGCCAATGGCTATTTGGATTGCTATGCTAGATGATAAACTGTGTTTTGGTGTCATGTTCTATTTTGTAAGAAATAGGCAATACGTCCTCGTATGAGAGAGTTTCATAAAATTCTGAAATGTGATGGCAATAAGTCCCCATCTGTTCTATTGCCATATTTCAGGAAAAGCGCTTTCACAATTGGCTGGAGAATGCAAGAGATTGGGCTGTTAGTCGAAGTAGATTTTGGGGCACTCCACTTCCAGTCTGGATTAGTGAGGACGGTGAAGAAATTGTTGTAATGGATTCTATTCAGAAGCTTGAAGAGCTTTCTGGTGTTAAGGTTTGTTTCCTCTCCGTCTCCATGTGTATGCAATTATTCGTGAATGCAGATTCCTGGACTTCTTGTTTCCTAAGTTCTATTTTTAATTGTTAATTTCATGAATTAACAAGTAATAGACGACTTGTTTTTGTTCATTTTGCATTTTCTCGAATTAACAAATCTAATGTAATATTCTCTTATGCTGATTAAAATAGGTTTTCGATCTGCACCGTCACAATATTGATCACATTACTATTCCCTCAAGTCGAGGTCCCGAATTTGGTGTTCTTCGACGTATAGATGATGTAAGATTACTGAATCATGGTTACATGTTATAGTTCCCCTTTTTGAACTTAAATCATAATTAGTTTTGCATTAAAAACTTGAATTGTTGTGGCTCATAAAGTTTCATTTGTAATTAAACATTGTCGAGATTTGTTGCTTTCATTGGGTTTTGAACTTTTGAAGGTTGTTGCTGTACTTGTTTCATGGACTTCCACATTATTTTGTAACTGCTCTCAAATACTTGTTTACTTTGAAAGGATAAAATCATACTCAAATGTGTTGCCATTTTATTCTCCATTATGTATTCAATGACCTTGTGCTGCATTCTAGTTATTTTATTCATGGTTAAGAGTCAGTGACAAATTGTATTAGCAATTCTGACTTTCCGACTCTGATGATTTGCATTGTATTAGCTAGTCTATAACTTAAATGGTGGTCATGGCTATTTACGTGGGTGAGTGGTTATCGTAATATTTGTCTGTTCTCGATGGTGTATTTGTTTGAGGAAGAACGATAGGTTTCAAAGAATTAATCATGTATAACTACGATGGAAGTGCATAAACTTTTCATCATTTGTACCATTTTATCTCTAGACTAAATCAAGCTATTCCATTATCCAAAGGAGCATGGCATGATTGTCATTTGTTCAGGTGTTGGAACTCGAAAGTTTTATGTGAATGAATTTAATGACCTCCTAATCATAGGGTTATGCTTTTTGATAATGCTCTCGTTTTGACGTTGATCTGTTAATTTTCCTTTCAGGTGTTTGATTGTTGGTTTGAGAGTGGGTCCATGCCTTATGCTTATATCCACTATCCTTTTGAGAATGTTGAACTTTTTGAGAAAAATTTCCCTGGCCATTTTGTGGCTGAGGGGCTAGATCAGACTCGTGGATGGTAAATTTTTGCATTGTCCATTTACCAGATTTGAGTTTCTTCCCCTAGTTAGATAAATATGTGATATGATATTGAAGTTATATGTTCATCTGCCTTGTTAGACAACCTTACGACTTGAAAAGCTTAAGCTATTAGGTAATGATATACATATATCAGGCTGATATACCTTTTAGATTGCTGTTGCATGCATAAAATCCTTAATGGCATTAGATGAAAAACAATAAATATTGGTGTTTAAGCAACTCTTAAATGCAAGGGACTAAAGTATAGTATGTTTGGGCTTGAGAGGTGGGAGAAGATTTCTTGTTCACAAAATTTTGGATAATTTTTCTTTCCTATTTATAGAAAACAAAAATTTATTTAAATCAAAACAAATCTTAAATTCATTTGAGCACTTAAATATCATATAGATTCCAGTCTTACGTTTTACTTTTGTTAATCACATATCTTAGTATAATCACCTCTTTATTAAAAAAATATTGATTGGAAGAAATAAATATTGGCTGCCTTTTGGAGATAATCATTTTGCTTGTTTATCCTAGGTTCCTAACTCACAAGTGTTTCCAAAATTTAGCCCGGGCCTGGTTCCGAATTTTTATTGTTTCCTTCCCACCCTGCAGGTTCTACACTCTTATGGTGTTATCTACGGCGTTATTTGGGAAACCTGCTTTTAGGAACCTCATTTGCAATGGACTTGTCCTTGCTGAGGATGGGAAAAAAATGAGTAAAAGTTTGAAAAATTATCCTTCACCAATGGAAGTTATCGATGACTATGGAGCTGTACGTTTACTGTAGAACTTTTTTCATTTCATTATGTATTACGAAGTTCTTTTTTAGTCCATGTTTATTTGTTTGTATTTTGGATGCCTCTAGATGTTAAATCTTCCCAATGATTGGTCTATTCCCTGTTTCTGTTGTGCAGGATGCACTACGACTATACCTCATTAACTCTCCTGTTGTGCGTGCGGAGCCATTACGTTTCAAGAAGGAAGGAGTTTTTGGTGTTGTAAGTATTAGTTTATTGATTTAAATAGAGGTAATCCAATCACTGTTCGAACCTAGATATCTAAAGGGAAATCAAGGAAAGCCTTGGGAGAAAACTGATACTACCATAAAATTCGTCCAAATTGAAATATCCCTTGAAATTTGGTCAGGCCCCTTTCACAGTACATCAATAATTACCCATATAACATTAATAATCCACTTGATACTTGCTAACTCCTTACAATAGTTTTTACTGCATCATTTATCTACCATTCTGACTTAGTTTTCACATTCGACTTCTGTTTGTTTTGAGTATTTTTCTTTATTTATATGGGCTGGAATTTATTACTGGTTTTGATTCACTAGAATTTCTAAAAGAAGTGCCTTTTATTTGTTGTTTTTTTATTTTTTTTTTTCAGGTCAAGGATGTATTTCTTCCTTGGTACAATGCATATCGGTTCCTTGTTCAGAATGCAAAGAGACTTGAAGTTGAGGGGTTTTCCCCTTTCCTCCCTGTTGATCTAGCCACTGTACAGAAGTCATCTAATGTGCTTGACCAGTGGATCAATTCAGCCACACAGAGTCTTGTTTATTTTGTTCAGCAAGAGATGAATGGTTATCGACTTTATACGGTAGTTATCAATCAAGCATTAAGTACTTACATCTAATCGACAGAAGTTCAATTAATGAGATAGATTTATGGTCTTAGCATCTGGCTAGTGAAATGCGATTTTCTTGACTGGCAACACCAAAAACTCCTTCCTTCACCTTGTGGGAGATGGGGTTCATAAACCTATATTTGTACTGGTCCATCACTGTACAATGGGAGCTGATTCTATTGATTATATGGATAAAAAAAATTTGTTTCTTGAAATTTGACCTACACATCAATTTATTTCATGGAATTATATATTCAATCCGTAGTTCCATACTGACAAACGAATAAACTTTTTAGGTGGTTCCATATCTTTTGAAGTTTCTTGACAACTTAACAAATATTTATGTGCGGTTCAATCGGAAGAGGCTAAAGGGTCGAACTGGTGAAGAGGATTGTAGAATGGCACTCTCAACTCTCTACAATGTAGGGTGGTGGTAACTTTTTAAGCTATTGTGGTTACTCTCTTTATGTTGCCATTGTTTGACAAATAGCTGGGTTTTTCATGAGTGGTTATTTTGTAACTATTCAGTTCTTGAAATTTGCTTAATGTATGTGCATCATTTGTTATGTGTCTGCAGGTCCTCTTGGTGTCTTGTAAAGTAATGGCACCATTAACACCATTCTTCACGGAGGTCCTTTATCAAAATATGCGGAAAGCTTTGAATGAGTCAGAGGAAAGCATTCATTTTTGCAGTTTTCCTGAAGGAGAAGGAAAGGTATTGGCATTCAGTTCTTTATTATGATCATATCAATCAATGGCTAATCAAATCTTTTGTAGTTATTTGAGCAGTTTATCTGTTTAGTTAATATTCCTATTTTGGAAATTTGGGCAGTTGTTTCTTCATAGACTTGTTTGGTTTACGGATTTCAGTGTACTTAATTTAACTTATTTATGTTATAGATTAATTGAATAAAATGATGGTGAGATTTCTTACTCTCTATTTTCCGGTGAAGGAGATTTCTTACTTTAATTCATCATTTATTAAAAAGAATATGGAGTTTTTTTTCATTTCATGAAAAGAGAATATTTCTCCATGAAGGAATTAAAGTTCCATCTGATATTGACTTTTGCAGAACTTCTTACAGATCCTGAAACATTGTAATTTTAGATTTGCATATTCTCCTATAAACTTTTACATGTTTCACTAAAATTTATTGCCATTACAGACAGACGAGCGTATAGAGCAAAGTGTTACAAGAATGATGACAACAATTGATCTTGCCCGTAATATTCGCGAGCGTCACAACAAACCTCTCAAAACACCCCTGAGGTGTGCTTATAGCTTGCAGTCTGTTTCCAATTTTTTGTTCCATTTGCCTACCTTTTTATATTGATATGAAAAAACTTGCCTCTTTTTTAAACAAATACAGGGAGATGGTTATTGTTCATCCTGATGCAGACTTTCTTGATGATATTGGTGGAAAGCTAAGAGAGGTACGTGATAATTTTTAATATTTGTAGACATTTGTGGTCAGTTAATCGATTCATGGTACCAACTAATTCACTATTGTTTATACAACTCTCTTTCCGGTCATACATGGTAGCCTAGTAACCTTTGAGTCGAAACAGCTTTAACAAGTAGTTGTTTGGGCTCCTTTTATTAATTTTTCAATGTCTGTTTTTTGTTACTTCCAATACATCATGGTTGTGTTTTCGGCAATCATTTGCAGCAAAAAATACAAGGCTTTTATGAAGAAAAAGAAAAGTGAATTTATAAAAGGAAAATCTGTGGTTGATGTTTGAAGCAGCTCCTAAGAATCCAACATAGTTCACAGATGAAATTTTTGCTTCGCTTAAGCGTGCGGCAGACCAGTAAATGTCCTCTACCAAAAGGGTTTGGGCTGTAATACTTTGGGATTTTAGCTCTCTTTATTCTTTTATTTGATAAAATCAAAATTGACTTGCAGCTGGATTTTGCATGCTTTAACCCCACTCTTCCTTACATGTTCTTCACAATTTACGTACATTTGTCTTTCAGTTAATCCGGCTCTCACAAATCTCTTGTTCTGGCAAAAGTAATATTATTTTTACCAATTGTTTTTGTGATAACGGATCGCCTAATAACTGTATGTGGTAGTACATTGCTCTTGTAGTTACCCTTGCAAAGTATAATTGTAAACAATTCGGGTAAGGGATAGAAATGAAAGCTGAGGATATTTCATCAAGTTTCATTAGCTACTAACTATGATCTTTAGTGCTTGGTTCAAACCCCATGCAGATGGACTCCTTTTTTCTGGGTCTTGCGCATTATTCTTCAGCAGCTAACAGATTAATTGTTTTCCTTTTGAACTCAGTATGTATTGGAGGAACTTAATGTAAGATCTCTTGTCCCATGTAATGATACACTGAAGTATGCTTCGTTACGAGCAGAGCCTGATTTTAGGTATGAGAACATGAGGAACATTTTGATTTTTTTTTTGTTAAATTTATTTTGGGGATAGGGGCTAAAGAAAGCTGAATGTTGTGCCATGTATTTATATTTAATGGTTTTGTTCATCTTATTTCTTACAGCGTATTAGGTAAGCGACTTGGAAAATCTATGGGAGTTGTTGCCAAAGAAGTCAAGGCCATGTCTCAAGAAAGCATTTTAGCATTCGAGAAAGCTGGTGAAGTTACTCTTTCTGGTCATTGTTTAAAGCTGGGTGATATTAAGGTGCTCATCTTTTCATCTATAGTTTCCCCTCAACTTCTTTGCCATGCTATCCCACCCTCGTTTTGACTTATATTTTATATTTGATTTATCCTGGTTGAAGGCATTTAAGGTATTATCAATTTTAGGTAGCCTCCTTCTATCACCAAAAAGATTTGTCTTTCTTGTGGAAAACATTTGTTTATGTGGGATGCTGGCTTAAACAGCCACCAGGAACTCCACTGACAGCATAACTCCGTTTTATTTTCATTCCTTTTATGTCCAGGTTGTTAGGGATTTCAAACGTCCTAATGGAACGACAGAAAAGGAGATTGATGCTACAGGGGACGGTGGGATTTTTGAGATCATCTTGTAATACGTTTTCTGACTTGTTTTTGGGTCTTACATTTTCCTCTGTTCCACATCTCAGGTGATGTTTTGGTGATTTTGGATTTACGTCCAGATGAGTCATTGTTTGAGGCCGGTATTGCTCGTGAGGTAATTTTCCTACTTTTGTTGGGTTTATGCTGGGTGAACAGTTCTAATTATTTTGGTGCAACATTGTTTGGCTCTTTGTTCTAAATATGATAAAAGTGGGAAACCTTCAGTCAAAAAAGGGTTGAAAGGGCTATCCTTACACCCTGTTGCCAAAATTTTGGCGACTCTCAGTGATGGTGGAAGGTGAGTCTTTTCGCTGGCAGCCAAAATTGAAAGGATATACTTTTACTTCATATTTTTGTTAAAAGGTGGGTGGGAAGATAGGACATAGGTTGGGAATAGCAGCAACTATTTTTATTACTGAACATATTTACATTTTTATTCCTTATGTTCAATCGTGATGTAGTGGGCAATAAAAAATTGTGAGGCCTTTCACTGTATTTGAGTGAATGTGATACCTATATATAGGAATCATACATACTGAGTTTGATACCTTTACACTAGTGAGTTCAAAATTGTTAAGAGTCATACTTTAGACCCTACTAGTTTATAAGTATCACATTCATGAGTTTAATATATATGTATCACACTCAAAATTTTCGCCGCACTGTAAGAGTGATTCCTATATGAGCTCAATATATTGGTATCACACAGTTTTTCCGGCCTATTGTTGAACGCCTTACTACATTTATTTTGGTCTGCTAGTTATTAATATAGGAACTGATAACATTTCTACTGAAATTTTCCCAAACCCATATCAGATTGTGAACAGAATTCAGAAGTTAAGGAAGAAAGCTGCCCTTGAACCTACTGACATGATGGAGGCATACTTTGAATCGTTGGATCAAGATAAATCAGTCTCACAACGGGTTTTGCACTCCCAGGTATTATTTTTGTACATACAGGTTGTGCACTCCCATTTGTCAGTGACATTCAGTTTGATGTGAGTAACAACTTTATGATTTTGGATTCGAAAGTTTGATGGAGTTATGATTGGTTATGATTGATTTAGCATTGTTGCTTAAACATCTATACTTTATGAACTTTTTCCCCACATCCTGTACAACTATTTTGGGTAGTAGATTAATCTCTTTTCCAAGTTGATTGGGTGAGTGTTTTGTGTGCAGGAACAATACATTAGGGATGCCATTGGTTTGCCATTGCTTCTGTCTAGTGTGATGCCATCAGATGCTGTAATTTGCACTCGCTAGAGACTGCTTTATTTTGTTTAGCTGCATTTTTTATTTATTTTTGGTATGGATGTTAAGTAGCCACTTGAATCTCGATATTTTCTTTTTGTTGTATGCTTTACAAATTGCAGGTCATTGTTGCGGAGGAGAGTTTCCATGGGATATCTGGCATGTCATTTGTTATCAGTTTGACCCGACCTGCACCAGTGCTTAACTCAGATGCAATTCTTTCTCTATATTCAGGTCGGTACTCTCTTCGCCAAAAATTACTGTGGTATTAAACTAGGAGTTTTACAAGTCCGTTCCACTACACCACTCGTGATTTTGTGCCTCGAACCATTTTTACTTGTTTTGATCCTCTGGTCCAAATATTTGTTAATGGTTGCAGGAAACACAGAATTTGCACGGGCTCTGCAAACGTATTTGTTATCAAGGGATCATGCAAATTTGAAGTCCGAGTTTCAACATGGAAAGGGAAAGGTATGTTTACCTTTTATTCCGTTGATCTGTTTTCGTCTCAGTAAAAAAACATGTAATTAGATGGTACTCATTATGCCTTGCTTGCCTTTGTGCAGATAAATGTTGATTGCATTGAGAACATCCCTGCTGTGGAACTGGTGTTGGGGGATCATGTATTCTTGACCGTCGGGGACCTCATTTCTAGAACAAAATCTCAGTAGTTTGCTTCTCTTTTGGGAATATATTTGGTAGATTTGTTATCCCATCAATTGTTTTGGTTTTCTTGTCAAAACAGTCGGGGAAGAATCGATTAGAAAACAAATACACGAGCCTATACCGCGGCCAGTTGTGTTTTGCGCTTTTATTTGTTGTACAGATGTAAACGACACATACTGAAAGCAGCAAGAGGTGGCCTAATTGTTGTTTCAAATGGCCTTAATACAGAACTAAATACGATATTTTGGTTATTGAGAAGTGATGTGAGATTGAATAGTTTCTAATTGTTACTGCATGGTTAATGACCAGTGTTACTCCATATCTTACCAATTTCTTGGACCATTAAATAATGCGTGAGTCTTATATTTTAGGAAGATTATTCTTGCACACCTCAATTCGCTTCTTACACTCCCTTCTTTGCTTTTGACTGTCAAGTTGAATAAATCAAAAGAAACGACCAAATAGGCGTGTGAGAAGTTAAAATGGTGTGTTTAGCATTTCTCATATTTTAAAGTCCTAAGCCCCGAAAGTTATCCTATAAAAGCAAAAGTTCGTTACTTAGTTATATCTGATCCTCTTGTATCAACTAAAAGAGGGGTTCAGCAGAAAGTAAATTCAATGCCTAAAACCGCTCAATCTAAAGCAACTGAATACTCGCAGGATTTTCGATTGCTGGGTACTGAATATTTCGACTAGAGCCAAATACTTATGTCCTTAATTGTCATTTCATGTTAGAGAAAACAAGCCTTTTCATCATAATTTTTTTAGAGATGCCTTTCTTGCGCAGGGTTTCAGCCTATGTTTCGTTTTTATGTGGCTTAGCTGAACTTCCACTCCCCCTTTAGTGTAAAAATATCGATGTACTCAAAAAACAAAAAAAGCCTAAGGTTCGCTTTTATTTGCAGAGTGAATTCATTTTGAGTACTTTTTCCAGCTAAAAACTAAAGACGAAAAATGTAAGAAATTACAGACCGACACTTGTATTAGCATTTTCAGCCTGAACTGGAAACAGCTTCCTCACAAGCATCTGCCTCACACGCTGCGTTTGCTGGTTCATCAGAGAAACTAGGAGCTTTTGGAATCAAACCAAGCATCTTGAACATGAGTTGATCAGCATCAAAATCGTTGTTCGGTGTAGTCAATAGCTTCTCCCCAGTGAATATTGAATTTGCCCCGGCAAGAAAACACAATGCCTGCTCGGGCATAGAGAACCTAACTCTGCCAGCTGACAATCTGACCATTGCATTTGGCATGACTATACGTGCTGTGGCAATCATCCGTATCATCTCCCAGATTTCAACCGGCTGAACAAAGACGTAGCAACATCAATTATGTTAAGCTACTTGAGTCTTGGAACATCAATAGAATTTAGCGAATGCAACTGGCATGATGATTGATGGCTCTAGATGTTATGGTTACAAAGTAATTCCAACCATCAAAGGATATCAACAGTTATTGCTACAATCTGTACTTCCAAGTTTAGAGTTAACAATGCAGACTAACCTTTTGATCTTGAAGAGGTGTTCCTTTCACTGAAACCAGTGCATTGATGGGGACGCTTTCTGGGTGAGTTGGGAGTGTTGCTAATGTATGCAGCAAACCAACTCGATCCTCCTCTGCTTCTCCAAGTCCTATTATTCCTCCTATTTCATAATAAAATAAACAAGCTAAACCGTACCGTCCACATAATATCCATTCTTAGTTTCCTCAACATATTTGAAAATCTTGACGACGAGCACTAAAATGTTTAAAATTGGCACGACAAACTATGGTAATTACCATAAGATTCCAACTCATAGGAAATTATATTCTAAAAAGTACGATTAAAATCGTCAAAAAAAATTCAAAAGGTGCTATAAAATGGGGGATGCTGAGAGGAAAGAAAAGGGCAATATCTGGACAAAACCCCTTTGCATTATTAGGAGATTGTGTATCTAAAAGACCATTGCATCATTAGGAGATTATAAATAAAACCAGCATAGCTATCTTTCAAAGTCAAAAGTACACATTTTAGGGATGTTCAAATTTCTTCAGCTCAGTAGAATTCTGAGTGAACTTATCTAAGTACCTTAGAAATCAGGCTGATGTGGAACTTAACTGGTTAATACAAGCTGATCTGGAAAGCTCTTTAGCAAAAATATTTACAAGAATGAAAACTCAAAGCTTTTGAAATTCCAATTCATACATACTCTGAAAACTAGCGTGGCTTTAATTCGTGAAATATGTGAGTAACTTGCAAGTTCAGCACAAACCATACATAAAGGAGGACAAACAAATATGTTTGAGCATACACCTTTGGAACAAATGTTCTAACAACAGAAGCCAACAAATTAAAACAACACTGTGAGCTTAGTATGCAAGTATGTAACCATAGATAGGAGACCAATCCTTTACATTTCAATTACAGACCCAAAAAGAAAAAAACAAGTCAGAATTTCTTCCCCTGTTTACTTTTAACAAATGTGTTTTACACTATTAGGTTTGGAGAAGAAGAAAGAATCTATCACATGCATCAGGCTCGACAACTATGGACTTCTAGAATTGATGCAAGTGATTGTATTCAACGGTAAAAAACAGTTTTTACCTGAACACACATTAATTCCCGCATCCCGGACATGCTTAATGGTTTCCAAGCGTTCATCATAGGTCCTTGTGGTAATGATATTCGGGTAATATTCCCTTGAGGTGTCAAGATTGTGATTATAAGCTGTCAGGCCTGCTTCTTTGAGTTTCAAAGCTTGTTGCTTTTCTATCATGCCTAAGGTGCAGCAGACTTCCATTCCCATACCCCTGGAATGTGTATCAACACAAGTTAACTGTTGTACACAACCAAAATATGGTGCAAAGCAAGATGACAATAATGCAGAGAGAGAAAAAATGGACCCTATAAAATGTAATAATGAAATTCGTCTTTCTATACTGAACGCAATATAAAATGTTTTATTACCTTATGTCTTTTACATATTCAAGGATCTGGTTAAAGTTTGTCTTTCTTCCTATTGTATCCCTCCAGGCAGCACCCATGCAAAACCGTGTGCTTCCAGCCTCTTTTGCCTGCCAAATAATGACTTAAAAAATTAGGACATTGTTGACTCCACATCTAATTAATTCACAAGCAGGAAATCATAAATATTCTGACAAATCATTTCTGCAGGTGAAGAAGGGAATGGACAACTTGAGACCAATATACAATTGGTAAGGTCGAGTATTGTTCCTCTCTACAACAAGTGTGCCACTAATAGTACTCAAAAGCAGTTCTTGGAGGAATCAAAATTTAAATGAGAAGTATTATCATGATTTTAAAGGAAAAAATCTACTACCAAAAGTTTTACCAAAATAACCCCTGAATGCAACAAGTGGTGTAAATGGGTAAGAAGGTATGAATTTCACAGTTAAGTTCATGACTCCGAACTCCAAGGACATAAGTTTAATGTTGCTGACACTATGGTCCTAGGGGAATATCTGTGATGCAAAAATCAGATGATCATGTGCAAAAGCCAATCATCTATGATATTCAATGATTCAGCCATAAGAGCAAATATTCACGGTTGCATAACAAGCATTAATAGAATCAAGGACCAATGTATGTAAACCAAAATATTGGACTTGGCCACTAGTTGGTATTGATATCAAGGATATCTCCCATAAACTCTTACCATGTTATCTGTTCATGCACGTTTCAACATTCCCGTACACTAAGATACTGTAATGTTAAATTGAATAAATAAATAAAACTTAAGAAATTTCTGTAATTGCTTTCCTGACACATCTTTCCACTCACACGTTCTTTATAAGCTTTAGATAATTTAACCACTTAGTATAACATCTTATAACATTTTCAACGATGATGTTTCTATTTAGCACCAAATGCATCAGCAGTTCTGCAACTTCGGCTACAGTCCTTAAATTTCTTTTTCATTGAATAAATATAAATGATAAGACTAGTTATTGTATGTCAAACTAATGCAATCTTTTAATAATACCTTTAGAACACACATTCCCGTTAAAGCGTGACAAAAGTTGTAATTGCTTAGGGATGTTAATATCACTGCTAACTTTTAAATGCAAGGTAAAGCCACAAGAATAAGAAACTGACCCTCTGTGCTGCTTCCATGACAGCATCCTTTGTCATAAGCTTTTGGGCCTTGAGTCCTGTGTTATACCGGGAGGATTGAGGACAATATGAGCAATCCTCACTACATCCACCCGTCTTTATAGAGAGGAGAGTACACTGCTGCACTTCCCTAAAATTATGGGCGTGCCTATGAACTTGAGCCTGAAAACACAAGAGAATCAGTTATTAAGTATAACACTAGCATAATGAGATTGTAGAAAAACAAGAATTCAAGACAACGAATTGGACGAAGAAGCCAAAAAGTATATTGCTTTCAAAGAAATGGATGAAGAAACCAAAAAGGATATTGCTTTCATATTAAAAAAAAAAAAAAAAAAACAATAATTTACCAAACCACTCGGCAGTCCACACATTTGACAGTGCCACTATCTAGTACAATAGTTACAAAGTCAACTACAACCAAAACTTCATACACCCTAAAGTTCACAAGATAGGATGAAAAGATTTTTTTTTTTTAAGCCCTGGGGTTCCCAATGGAACAAGTAACAAAGCAACTTTTCCGCCCACTGCCACTAAATCCCCCCTCACCCCACCCTCCCCCCCCCCCCCCCCCCCCCCCAAAACCCCGGGCCCATAACTCATGGTGTTCCTTATACAAGCGGGTATTGGGTATGGGGACATTTGAACACCGGGCCTCGAGACTCGAGTCAGTTAGAAGACACATGAAAGTATTGTATTGATTCAATCAATGGGTACATTAGTCACATTCAATTAGCTTTACTCACAGTAACAACCTTATAACTAATTACAGCTGGAAATAAGCAAATTTGGCCAGATAAAACTGTATATCAAAACCTGCTCTTGTCTATCAAAAACTGTATACCAAAACTAAGCAATACCAAATTTGGGAAAAACTTTAAAAATTATAACAAAGAATTTGGCCAGATAAAATAATTATATAGGTCCGGAAACTAATTACGCATTCTCAGAATGTAGCATAATATATCATAGTCATTTTCCTTTTGACTTTCTCCATTTTCTCGGCAACCAAACAGGGGATAACAAAAATCGAAAGAAAAAAAGGCAAGTGGAGGAAGAAATGGTACTGACTCCGTGAAAAAGGAGATCGAGAACAGGAGAGCCGTAGACGCCCTTGATCTCGTCGCGGGTCCAGTCATTTCTGGGGCCTTGTGCGATTGTTCTCTCAGCTTGAACTGCAGCTGCAGACGATAAGGAAGAGTAAAATGAAGAATGCAACACAACCGCCGAAGGTCTCAGCTGCCCACGCACTATGGACCTAACGGAAAACATCTCTCCCAGCGCTTCTTTCTTTTTCTGATTTCGTTTTCTCAGGAAAACCGAGATTTTCCGGGAAAATTAGAGAAAGAGGGGGATAGAAAATGACAGTGGCTGCGTGGGCGGAGAAAGCGAGAGAGAACAGAGAGAACAGAGAGAACAGAAGGTTATAAATTCAAAAATCAACACCTACCCATTTATTTATTTATTTTTTTATTTTTTATTTTTTTGTCAAATAATAGACTTGGTTAGATTAAATACCGACGAAATTCGAACCACTGTGTCGTCGTGTAAGAGCTCAACATTTTTTCACCATTGTGATAAAATGTCATTTGCTTAATATAATTAATATATTATTTGACCAACTCTAACCCTTGCAGTAAAACTCAAATTTTAAGTTTTAAACCTATCACAACTTGCTCCAACTCTTGGGTCAAATATGAGTTTTAATCCAAAACTCATTTTTGGGGCCAGTTTAGCCTAGAATTCCCCCGGATTGTGGGTTGGCCTACCATATATGTGTATTTTTTGTTTTGTTTTATATTTATAAATTATTTGAATTCAATAGTTAAGTTCTAATATAATCAAATCTAACGGTAAGAAAAATATCTAATCGTCAAAATTTAAATTCAACAACTAAAAGAATTATAAAAAAAAAATTTCATGTGTTTCATATTCTTTCATATTGTTCCACGAGTTTTATAGTGTCGATTTAGTGATTTTTCAATATTTATCAGAATCTAAATATTTTTAGTTTAAAATATTCATAAAATTAAATTTAAATAGTCTACATAATTTATTTTTTTTTTGTAATAATCTCAGACTAAAAATTTAACACATAAAAGTTGGAGCAGAAAACATATTTCTAAGTTAAAACCTAAACTTTTTTAGTTAAAAATTTTAAGTTTTAATTCAAGAATTGAAAATAGTCTTATGATTGATTTTTGTTTGTTTTTTATGCACACGTCACCCAACACACACATCACAACACACCTAACTAATAAAAAATGGGTTTGTGGTGATTAGAGGGTGATTATTTACCTCTTACTCTCATCGAAAGATTTTCTAATGAGATCGGAGTACGGAATTATACCTTATATGTTATTGTACAATTGAATAAACATTTGAAAAAAAATATTTTTCTATTTTATAATAACATATGGTATACCGTCTCGTGTTTTTATCATCGTAAAAAATATCTTGCTCTCCTCCAATCCTCCTTGTACTCTCTCTCATGCTAGCTCAGGAAAAATCTAGTCATGCTAAACAAAATATTTGAACCACCAAATGTCAAAACTAAAAGTGAATTATTTCAGCCAAAAACCCTAATTTAGAAATTGGTCAGAATGATCACTTTCCGAGAGAAATGCTAAATAAACTCTTTCAAAAGTGAAACTTTTTATAGAATCTTTGCAAGCTTATGTTTTTTGCACAATATTTATAATAATAACACAAAAATTAACGTTAAACTGTAAGATAACAAAGAAACCTGAAAAAACACTTTAAAAGAGTCTCTTTAACAATGCTCCTTTTACGAATTTTTCTTTTTGTTGGAGAAGAAATGATCAAAGTCAAAGAGAGATTGTTGAAATGACTTAAATGCCCTGACAATTTGTTTCGTGCTCGCATTCTCTCTCAGATGCGTCCACTGCAGGCCAAACTCACAGCGGTGGTTTGCGTGAGATTGGCGGCGACTCTCCTCCATGTCGAGATGGTTGCTCCTCCCTCTCATCAGACTCGTCTTGTTCGTTGCCTCGTTTCGGGTTCACCGGTTTTTTTGCCCCCCTCACAAGCTAAAAAATGCCGGGAGAGTTGTACAGATTATAATGGGGAGAACACAGGAAATGCGAATACTTTCCAAACAGCAATAGGAATGGAACACAAGCACCCGCACACTTTGACACCCACAAAGCTGCTAAAACCCCTCTCCCACAAATTGAATCAGCTGTACCGAAAGATATGCGAAAAACTTGATTCCGAAAGTAACAAGTAACTCGAATTATGTTGTACATGTCTTGATACAAAGGTTCGTATACATTTAACACGCTTGAACTAACCAAGCAGTCTGGTCTCTCTAAAGATCGCTGAACATATGAAAGAAAAGAGAAGGAACGAAAAAGATTCAATTTAAGTATAACACCACAAAATGCATCATAGCCTTCAGATTAAGTTCCCATTCTGAGACTGGTTGCCACCGCAGAGTGCAAATTTGCCGTCTGGAGAGGCTCAGTCAGCATTTTCTTCCTTAATTGCGACCTTTTTCCCCTTGGCTCTTTGTGCAGTTCTTCGTTTGGCCTGAATTTGGTGTACGTATTCCGCTATTATGACATGGAACTTTGGAGCCAGCTTACTTGATGAGGACATATTCAGGCCTGCCTTCTTCAAGGCCCTTCTGACAGCCTTCTGAGCCACTTGGAAGTGAATTGGGCAAAGAGAAGGAACAGTGGAACTCAGTATCGGCTTCCCACATGTTATAGGTCCTGCCTGAGCACTAGATATATAGAGACAATCATTTAACTAAACTGTCAGTTGAAAATCAATCTCTGCATAGTGCATATACACAAAATAAAACTAAAGAGAGAAAAAGTTGGACAACTAATGCTTGGTGTATTTGCATATATTATAATAAGCTTACAAATTTGAACTGCACCATCCTGTGATAGCTACAAACGATTCTCTGTATTTCCTATAACGAAAATATCCCAGTACTAGCAAAAGGGACGCATCAACTTAGATGATCTTGAGTAGAATCGAAAATTCACATCAAAGCATGCACAAACAATAATTAGAATTACTTTGATCTACTCATCTGATGACACAGTGCCACCACCTAAAGGGCGACTGAAAATCTATTTCCTTGAGTAAAAACCCCATCCTCCTTGCATGGACCCACCGTCACTTTTATAGCTATTTCATTATCTCTCCACATTTGAAATCTTAACCTGGCTTCCACATTTCAGTCGGTGCAATCAATGATGTACGAGATATGACGACTAGACTACTATAATATGGTTCATGACTAAAAGGCCTTTTCAAACAAATGTTTGGAGTTGCACCCTTTTTTACAGGACACAATTGTTTTATTAAAACGCAGAAGAAACGAGCCATATGGTAAAACCTAGAATAAAAGCCCAACAAGCTCTAAGAAACAATGAAGTACACTAAAGAAGATATAGGGTTTAACAATGTTAACTGAAATTGATTTAAATTTTATCCTTGTTTTCATTCTTCTCCCTATCCTCCCTACTTTATCTGTGTTTCCACCCGTCCTATGTCAACTAGACAATTTCCCCTTCACCTATGGGTATTAATTCTCATCTTTGAGCCCCTACTATGCAATTGTTGCAATTCTGTCACCAGTTCTTTGTGAAGTCGTTAACCTTGCCATAAGTTGTTAGTCTTGAGCAGCAGCTAACAGACCATTGCAAGAAGATGTCCACCTTCGTTAACCTTGCCATAAGTTGTTAGTCTTGAGCAACAGCTAACCGACAATTGCAAGAATAGTCCACCTCCCTCCATCAAGCAGTCCCACATGCACTTTTTTCGAAGTGTGGAAAGTAAATACAAAAAGCACCGAGCTACCTGTAGTTTTCTAAAGGCTAAAGAAATGCAGACCATCATGAGAAATGCCTATACTGGCAATATCGGGCTTAGTACTTATCCAACCAAGAACTAACAGCAGCAAATCACGGACTATGTTGTTTTCTTAGTTGTTAATGGTCACATTATGTATCCTATTACAGTGAAAGTGTTGCATCAAGTATTTCCACTTTGTGGGTTTGAGGAGAAGACCCTCCTGATGTAAGTGCCATTCAAACTCTAGTTCAATACGAGTCATATAGAGTGTTGGTTCTGCTAAAACTACATTGCAAAGACTATGCATTCATAATACTAGCATTTGGTCTTCCTCTTTTGCCAAGCAGTCTTGGCCTTTTCCCTTTAGCTCTTCCTTTTAAAACTTAAGCAATCCCTTCCAGAAAATTCAGCTCCTTGATTTTCTCCTCCACCTCCTTCTCCTTCCCTAATCCCCATTAATCTCCATATTCCAATCCATTCCACGATCCTTCCCTCCCTTAAAAACTGCCACGTCCTCATGAACTCAGCCTAGCTATCCATGTTCACCCCTTTCTTCACGCAATTCTGTGAAACACTCTTTAGACATATGATGTTCTAACCACGTGTTCTCAAACCAATTCACATTATTTTTGTCCAACAAATAGACAATTATCCAAGGTCATCCTAGCAAGGGCTTTTTGTCAGACACGTGCCAAAACCTTCCTTCCACTTGCTGGAAGAAAAATACAAATAGGAAATCTATCCAAGCTGTTAAAAATCCATCCTGTGGAGTTAGGTAACACACATTAGTGTATCAGATGAAATCATTATACTCCTACGTCTTGTCATGCAAATTGCAACCCCCATAGATTTAATGTTATCCTACTTGTCTCCTTGTCCTATTTCTTCTTTATATTCTCTCCAACTCTCTCCTCGTCTATCAATTTCTATCGGGACAATCTTTATGCTCCCAATTTCCCTCCTTACCTACATCAATTGCAATTCGAGCAATTCCTGCTTGAAAATCTTCTGACTGTAATTATCAATCCATTCAAATGTATTTTACAATTAAGCAAAACTTTCCTAGATAAATGACCAAACATATTTTCTACCAAATTCAAATCTCAATATCCATGAATACAAAAGATTAAGGATATTTATTACCATCACGCATTATGATGCACAGTAGGCACTATTTAGACATATTTCTACAGCCATATCAGGCTTTACTTGATATCAAAAGTGAATATAATCATCTTAATGGAATGGTTACGAAGCGCATACTCCTTATTTTCAACCAAATAAGTTTCTTTCAGCTTAGTATACCGTACTTAATCACCGGATACCCTCTATAAACTGCTCACGGTTTGTCTCAGAAGATTCCTAGAAATAAAAGAAAAGGTGCCCGGAGACCTCACATTTTTCATTTTCTACAAGCATATTTTCTTATCAACACTTCAAAGTTTGAAATTGGCAGAATAACCAATAGAATTAAGCCAAAAATAACTCAAAGTAATTCAATTAAGCACTGCACTACCCTCGAAAAAGCCTCATGAAGTTAAAATTCAATACGGAAATCACAATTTAAGCCTTCCAATGCACGAAAATTAGTCTATTCAATCAATTGATGAAAAACCCAGAGATATCTTCACAAATTAACACCTACCCATCAAAGAACTAATCGAAAATAGCAAATTTACCTCTTGATAACATAATCACAAGGCTTATAGAGCTTCTGCTTCGGATCCGAAAGAATATGAAGGTGGCAAAAGCTCGTCATCGCCATGGCCTTGCCTTTACACTGCTGAGAAGCACATTGCAGTTTCCTTTGGGCATCGAAGCCGACGGCAGAACCACGATTATTGTTGTTGCAATTGCCGTTGATGTTGTTGTTGTTCTCATCAGTGCCTTCAGCAACCCCAGCAGCGTCTCTCTCGTTCCTGTGCTCTTCCTTGTAAGGGCTGACACCGTAGTTCCACCAGTACTCCCTGTACCCAATCCGGAGCTCCTCCATGAGTGCCCAGTAGTGGGATTTGTAGCATTTTTTGAGCTCTCTGAGGTAGGAGCGGCGGCGGCGGATGAGCTCGTGGTGGGTGATGTGGGAAGCGTGTGAGAGGACGATTTCTTCTTGGGACGGTGGGACAGGAGGGATTGTGGAGGTGGAAGGGTTGCAGTTTGGGGTTTGGGTTTCAGTGATGGGGTTGAGGCTCGTTGGGTTCTTGGGAGGTTTGGAAGCAGAGGGAGGAGGATGGGTCTTGGAACCAGAGGCAGCCATGGGGGTTGGAGAGGGACAGAAACTGAGAGAAATAATTTCATTTACGTGGGCACCCACACGAATTACAAAAATAAGTCAATACAAAAAATCACCATTAATTAATCATTTCAACAAGAAAATTATTTTCACACTTTACATTTTTAAAGGAAAACTAATGAAAATGACTTAAAAGCTTTGAATTTTAACGATAAGGATAAAATAAAGGATAAAGTAAGTAGTAACATGATTGACTTTTTAGTGTAAAAATGTGATTTTTCATTAAAGTGAACAATACCGATAAGTTTTTCATTAAAGTTCTCAAATTTTAATTGTGCATTAAATAGAATTATTATTTATAGGATTAAGTACCTAAAACCCCTTAACATTTTAGAGTCATTCTAAATTGGTCTCAACCTTTTTAAGCATCCTAAATAAGTCCCTAACCTATTGAAAATGTCACATCCGTTAAGTTCCGATTAAAAATCAATTAAATTAACTAGGCTTTAGTTGTCTCCAAAATCAATAGAAGGTCATGGAAGTATAGTTTCCACCAACTAACGGTTACCTCCCCCTCATCATGCCACCACCTCTAAACCAAACGCAAAACCACCAACTCCACCCAACAGCTCAAATCATGAACATGAATAAGGTCTTGAAGGTTTTGAAATAATATGGACTGCCATAATACGGCCACCACCATTTTCATTAGCCACAAAGAAGAAGTGAAAGTTTTACGAACCAAAAATTAGTGAACAAGGAAATCACATGAGTGGAAACAAACTCCTTGAAACCCTATTTGAATTCTCAATCCTCTTATTCGTTAAGAGTTTGCCCTCTTGATGTAATTTCCATTTGGATCCATTTTCGATTGAGTCTAATACATGTTTGATCATTGGATTCCATATTATATAATCCATGTTTGAAATTTAGATAATCTGTGTTTGAAATTTAATTTTGAGCCACCTAATATTAATATCGTCCATGATATATCAAGTTGCTGAATTTTGCATATAATGTAACATCCCACATCGACCAACGGAGAGGGGTGATGTGCCTTACATGTACATGCCCACCTCCCTATAGCACGAGGCCTTTTGGGAACTCACTGGTTTCGGATTCCATCGGAACTCCAAAGTTAAGCAAGTTTGGGCTAGAGCAATCCCAGGATGGGTGACCCACTGGGAAGTTGCTCGTGAGTTCCCAGAAACAAAACCGTGAGGGCATGGATGGTATTAGAGCCACTTATGCTACGACGGAGTTGAGACTGAGATGTGACATATAATCTACATTTGAAAAATTAATTGGCGCTTAACGGATGTGAAATTTTTAATAAGTTGAGTGCTTGTTTGGAATGTTAAAAAAAAAATTGAGACCAATTTGAAATCACACTAAAAAATTGAGAGTTTTTGGATACTTAATCCTTATTTATAAACACAAAAAATTTAAAAAATCATAATTAAATATTTGAATTTTAGAATCCAATAAGAATTGTCTTTAGTAATGTATTAAAAAATAATCAGAAATCAAATCTCAGATAACAAAAATGTTTTATTGAAACAATAAGAAATATTATAGATAGTAATAGTAAAGCGGGCGAGGCAACGGTAACTCTTCGTTATGGCATTTGTAGAACATTGCGAGCATTGTTTTGTCATCGTTGGTTCCAACCGGTGAAGTCGAGGGCAAGGGAATGACCCGAGCCTCGGCCGCTCTAGTTCAACCTTGTGCTCACCAGAAGAGATGGAGAGCTGATTTCTATATATTTTTAGAAAAATTAATGAAAAAAACTTGAAAATTGAGTTTTAATAAAAAATAAAAGAAAATGTTATAAGTGAATAATACCAGAAGTGACTTTTAAAAGTAAAAATGTCATCAACGTTAAAAGTAAACAATACCATCAGTGTTTCATTCAAATTCCCTATATTTTTCATCTGTGAGACACATTCAATCAACGTTTTGGGATATAAATAAATTTAGCTTTTATTCCTATTCCGCTTTAATCACTCGAAATGCATTTTGATCTCACTTAGCCCCTGGCTTAATGTATGACGTGGCAAGTGAGGGACTCTTTTTTTTTTTCTTATTTGTATGTCACATAGGCGCTACGCGGGCATAAAAGTGAAAAAATATAGTACGTTAATCATTCTACAATATACCCCTTTCACCATAACCAGATTGCTTTCAAAATTCACATCAAATTTGTCACATTTGCTTATACTAGTTTTGGGCAGAGAGAGAGAGAGAGAGAGAGAGAGAGAGAGAGAGAGAGAGAGAGAGAGACCAAGGCACCTCTGGTTTTGCATCAATTTACAAATTCAACAATGTGCCATAAGATTTGTGCACCTGCCGGCTGTAGAGGATCGCTCAGTCGGCGTTTTCTTCCTTAACTGCAACTTTTTTTCCCTTTGCCCTTTGCGCCGTTCTTCGTTTGGCCTTAATTTGGCGTACACATTCTGCTAATACGACATGGAATGTTGGAGCAAACTTACTTGATAAGGTGTTATTAAGGCCTGCCTTCTTCAAGGCCTTCCTGATATTCTTCTGATTCATTTGGAAGTGAGAAGCACAAAGAGAAGGAACAGTAGATCTCAGTATTGGCTTCCCGCAGGTTATTGCCTGAGCACTAGATATCAGCCAATCAAATCAACAAATCTGTCAGTTGAATGTTCAAACATTTCCATATCAATTAACGATATTCTCAGTTGAAGAATCAATCTCTGCTATGAATATACAAAAAATAAAACAACGACAAAAAGAAAAGAACAAAGTTGGCCAACAAACGGTTGGTGTATCATAAGCATACTAGTCTGAAATGAACTATCGTGGGACAGCTACGAAGGAGATTCCTTGTTTCCTAAAAAGAAAATATCCCAGTACTAGGAACGAACATGCACCCTTATACGGGGCACCTCAACTTAGATGATCTTGATTAGAAGAAGTTCACATCAAAGATGCACAATCAATTGGGATTACTTTGATCTACTCCTGTCCTTTATTGGGTTTGGATCAGAATGAAATCCCAGGCTACATGGAGGAGACGAGAGTTATAGCAGCAAGAAGTAGCACCTACTAGTTCTTATATGTAATTAAACATCTGTCCACCTACTTGAAACATTATATGATAATGCTACAATTCCAGCGCAGGAGAAATTTGACACATTCAAAATCACAACTAATGGTCCCAACTCTGCTAATGCAGAAGAGATGCAAAAGGTTAAAACAAACTGTTTCCCCTCGGTGCCAATTTTATTTTGTTTCTAGACCATGAGAGGAAAACCTAGAACAAAAGCTCAACAAGCACTAAGAAACAATCAGCACAAAGCTCCCACCAAATCAAAATGAATTATTGTAAAGGAGATTTGAATTTTAGCTTTGCTTTACTTCTTCTCCCTATGCTCCCTACTTTATCACCCTGTCTTACATTGGCCAATTTAAAAACAGTTGTGCCCCACTATTGGTACTAAATCCCATTTTGAAATCCCTACTATGTAATTGTTGCAATTCTATCAGCAGTCCTTCGTGAACAAGCCATTCTCCCTGTCATAAGTTGTTGTTCTTGACCAGCAGCTAATCAACCATTGCAAAAGCAGCTCACATTCCTCCATCGAACGGTCCCACATGCACTTTACATGCAGGGCAGGAAGGCACAATAGTTACCTACGTGTTGTTTTCTAAAGGAAAAGCAACACAGACCATCATGTAACATGCCTATACAGGATATATTGGGCTTTGTTATAAACATGAAGAACCAACAGCAACGAATCCTGGACTAAGTTGTTTTCTTAGTTATATTGATCACATTATGTATCCTATCCTATTACAGTGAAAGGGTTGAATAAAGTACTTCCACTTCGTGGACTTGAGGAGAAGATCCCCAAGCAAGTGCCATTCAAATTAGTTCAATATGAGCCATATAAGTGTTGTTTCTGCTAAAACTGCATTACAAGGACGTATTTATGATACTAAAATTTGGTGTCCTTTGCCATTACAATTTTGTCCTTTTTCCTTCCGCTCCTCCTTTCAAAACTAAGCAATCCCTTTCCTTAGTGCATTCGGCTACTTGGGTTTCTCCTCCGCCTCCTCATTCCCCAATTGCTTAACCTCCTTATTCCATTCCCTAACTGTAATTCCCTCATGAACTAAAAGCCTTGCCCTCCTTGTTTACTAATTTCTTCCCATGAGTCTGTAAAACATTTGAGAATCCTGCTCATACTCTCTATTCCAACGAAACAAGTTCCTCTTAGTGTAGGATATCCTAAATAATCACCGAAGACCCACAAGAAAGTTTCCACCGGTTTTGTCTCGAAACTTCCTATGAATAAAATATGATTCCCTGAGGTCTTAATCACAAATTGAAAATTAAAAGTTCTATAAAGTCTATGGTTTTATCAAGTTTTTCCTGAAAATGCTCCATACCTCACATTTTTCTTTCCAGAGACAAGATAATAAGTTGTTAGGTCTATTGTTGAAGTGACTTTCGTCAACAACAAGAATTTTTCGCCCTAAGTTCCAACAGATATTCAGAAACAAAAGATACAAAAACATATAATCACAACCACTCAAGTAAAAGCTGTACAATTCCAATGGCAGGCCAAAAAAGAAAGATTTTCAATTTGATTTTCTCTATACAAACAAACTAATCCAGAAAACAAGAATGATTGTTATTAAAGCTACACTTAATATCAGAAAAGGCAACACTCAAGTACAATATAAATCAAATCCACATCCTTCTTTCGTAAGTTCGTAACTATAACATTCTTCTGAAGATATTATTTGTATTTGTCAGGAAAACAGAAACATATTAGAAGCTGAACACGGAAAACGGAAGGAAGAAAAAATCAAAATTAGTAGCATAACCAGTTCCTAAACAGAAATTTAAGACTATTCCACGAAATCCATCACAAACAAACACAGTAACACACTCATATAATTCGACGAAAGGCTACCCTCATAAAAACCCTAATTGAATTCAAAAATTGGTAGCGCAAATTAGAATCGAAATGTATCTAAACATTCTACTGCACAAATATCAGTCTTTTCAATCAACAGATGACCAACCCAGAAGCATTCTCACAAATTAACAAACACCCATCACAGAATTACACCAAAAATTCAAACTTTACACAAGACAGAGAAAATTACCTCTTAATAACATAACTACAGGGCTTATAGAGCTTCTGCTTCGAATCCGAAAGAATATGGAGGTGACAAAAGCTCGTCATTGCCATGGCCTTCGTCTTGCACTCTTTAAAAGCGCATTGCAGTTTCTTTTTCGAATCGAAGTCGGCCGCAGGACCGCCATTGTTGTTGTAATTGCTGTTGATGTTGTTATTGTTCTCATCAGTGCCTTCAGCAACCCCAGCGGCGTCTCTCTCGCTCCTGTGCTCTTCTTTGTAAGGGCTGACGCCGTACTTCCACCAGTACTCCCTGTACCAAATCCTGAGATCCTCCATGAGGGCCCAGTAGTGGGCTTTGTAACATTTGATGAGTTGCTTGAGGAGGTGGGAACGGCGGCGGAGGAGCTGTTCGCGCGTGATGTGGGAGGCACGTGAGAGGGCGATTTCTTCTTGGGAGGGTGCGATAGGAGGGATTGTAGAGGTAGAAGGATTAGGGATTAGGGTTTCAGGGATGGGATTGAGGGTTATGGGGTTCTTGGGAGGTTTGTAGCAAGAGGGAGCATGAGTCTTGGAACCAGAGGCAGCCATGGGAGCAAGGAAGGGCAAGGGTTGTTTTGCTGTGCGTGTGTTTGAGAGAGTCGGAAACAATTGTGTGAGAGTGCCGGTGACATACAACTTCTGTAAAATACTTCTGGCCGAATAAAAGGCATAAAAAAAAGGGAAAAAAAAAAAAAAACTAGCAAAAATTCCTCAAAAATTTTATAAAAATGATAAAATAAAAGTGTAAATGAACAGTATCACGAGTGACTTTTCAAGGTAAAAATATTTTTAACGTTAAATGTGAACGGTATCAGAAGTGTTTCATTAAGATTCTATAAAAAAAAAGCAAAATTCAACTTCATATTCTACACAGCATGTTTTAGTTTGATTTCGAGCTCTAGTGATATACAAGATAGTAGCCAAGAAAACTGACGTGACAAAGTCATTTAAAAAAAAAAAATTAAAAAAAAAAGAAAAGAAAAGGAAGAGCTCACAGCCTCCAACCGCTTCCTTCCCCGTTTCTCTCTTTTTGAATTTCCTGCCCCCTCTCTGCCCCTCTTTCCAAATCAACTCTTATCTCTATGACAAATAAATGAAAAAGATTTACAACAGATATGGTAAAGAGGCTTCAAGCTTCAATTCTTAAAGAATCTTCAAAAGTTTGAAATCTCATAATTATTCATAGTGACTGTCTTTATACTTGGGCCATGAGATTTTGGGAGCCTGAGATGAGTCACTAAATTGGTAAATAATTATTAGTTTATTATTAAATCATGCTCTAAATCATTAATGATTAACAATAAGTTAAAGATTTCAAGAGAAGAGAGTAAAGAACAATAAAACCTTATTGACACATATAAATAGCGTCAATTGACACTCTTTTGTTGTTCTTAGAATCAACATCACAATCACGAATATTAGAGTCAACAATGTTGCGATAATAAATTATTGAAAAACAAAATATAAATTCACAATTTTGATTACCTCAAATTATAATTTTCAAGACCATGTGATAGTTAAATCACAATCTTTCAGGCGTTGGTGAATTGCACGATAGTGGTCAGGGGAGGCTAAAGTACTTTTGTGAGACTTCTCGGACCTCCAAAGAATGGACTGTCGTGACGAAGCCACCATCTGATTTTTTTATTTTTATTTTTTATTTTTTTTAAAGATTTAGTTTTACTACTTTATAAGTTGAAGAGGAAGGCAAAATATGATATGTGTTTTTTTTTGTCCGACCCTTTTTATGATTTTGTTGATCTTTGTTATTTGTTATTGGAGGGTCATTAATTCTATACGGATTAAATTTAAAAAAGAGTACAAAACAACTGACTAAAGTGCAGCTCCGAGTATTAAACTGCATACAAGAAAAAGGACAAAGATTGTCTACCCTCCGTGTCCTTCTGTTTGTGTGGTCACAGTTAAATCACATCAACATTTTATATTATTATTCATTTTTGTTTATTATCTCTATAAAAAAACAGTATAAAATATTGACGTGGCTTAACCATGACCACACAAAACAGAAAGACACGGAAGGACACACAATCTTTGTCCCAAGAAAAAAGAGGCAGACCATCTCAATTGCTTTCACAACTCAATTATGGTGTCCCTTAGGTGTTTGATATTTATATGCAGGACATAAATTTGAGGCCCCTGAGATTGAGGGCCAGAAGTTATCGCCTAACCCAAAAAAATTGACATTTTGTTGTTTGCTTTTTGGAGTCACAAGTCTGGAGCATACACGTGGAAGGAAATGCAGCAACATAAATTGATTTGGGAATGGTTTTCTTTTGGTCCGGTTCCGTTTTCTTTTTGATTTTTCTCTACACTGCAGTAAATATCCAAACTTCTTCTGCCTTCATATGATCCCTTACAAAGTAAATATGCCCTGAGCAAAGCTACATTTGGGACAGGATTGAAGACTTGGCTTTTGGGTTTCATTTGAATTCCTAGAGATTGCTAGCAAATTTATGCTAATGAGGCAATTTGTCCTCAGTGAACAAGATATGAAGAAACAAGGTTTTACTTTTCGGCAGAAATGAAGCTTTCTAGGATGCCACACTATGGGAAAAAGCTAGGTTTAAGGGTGTATAAGTAATTTTCTATCAAGTTTTGGTTATAATTATCAAAAATAAAAAAAGATGGTCAAAATTCTATATGAGGTTCAAATTTTGGTTATTTTTCCAAATTTTCCATGTTTCAATCAAATTAGAATGCATGAGATGTGTGGACTTTTAGAAGATTATAACTCGTGAAATGTTTAACGTTTTTTTATTCCTGTGATGAATAGACTTAAATTGATTGAATCAAACTGAATCAAACTGATTAAAACCAATTTAATTTGTTTCGATTTTAATAATAGTATAGATCAATACCAAATCAAATGTAATCAGTCAACAACAAACGATATTATCTGCACTAAAAATAAAGGGGTGAACTTAGCCTCACAATAAGGTAACAATAATGTAATTTAAATCCACATTTGACGATAATTCACTTACTAGTGAAAAAAAATAGGTACCTAATTTTTTTCTTATCAATTCCCCTAAAAACTGAGACTGTCCGAAACCGAACCCAACATAAACCTTTCGCACCCTCTCTCTCGTTTTACGCTTTCCCTAGTTGAAAAGCTTCCGCCCTTCGCTCTGTGGCCTTTGAAGCTAAATCTAGGGTTTTTCTCTCAAATCGCAGACCTCGATCGGCCTTTGCTCCGGTGAGTGGCACGCACCTTGAACCAAGCGGGTCGTCTCCTTTTGTTTCTTCTTCAATTGGGTTATCTATATCTTTCTGAATTTCAGTCTGCGAATCGGATTTGCTTTCCCGAAAAGCTGATTGAAACGAAGAATTATCAATTCAAAAGTTCTTCTACAAAATTCTTGGTGCTGCATTCTTGGAGTCCATAGCCCTCCAAAGACGAAGAGAGTGGAGGTGTGAACAAGCACCAATCGAATTTGGTAGGGTTCTTGGATCATCCCGGTGCTATCCTTCAGGTATTAGCAGTAAATTTGGAAACTTTCGTTGTGTATGTTCAACTTTGGCTATTGGGTTCTGATGATGCCCTTTGTTTGGTTAGAGATATAATCAGTTACCGAAGTAGAAGAAAGGAACAATGGCGATAGCGGCCCCTGGGCAGCTTAACCTCAACGAGGTCCCTTCATGGGGTTCCAGAAGCGTCGACTGCTTCGAGAAACTGGAACAAATTGGCGAGGGAACCTATGGGTTAGTTCAATTCCATGCATCTCAGTTGTATTAATTTTTTTTCAGTAGTGTCAGTTTTGGGCTATTGTTTGTGGCATCTCTGATTCTGTTGTTTCTGGTTTGATGTTTTGACAGATAATTTGATGTTTGGTCAGTGAAATTTAATTGTAAAGGTTAATATTGCAATTTGCTCCATTTTTTTGTAGGTCTCATATGGGTATTGATTATCGACAACAAATATTTAAACAGAGTTGTTATTGTACTTTGACCCTCACGAGGGAACTGAAATTGTTGTTTTTGTTATGAACTTGCTTCTGCAATGTCTTGATGAATGTGCGAAATACATCTATTGATTAACGAGTCTGCTGATAAAGAATTACCACAATTTGTTTTTTGTGCTAATTATACCTCATACATCACTAACAAGGCACTGTGTGCTCTAGTCGCTAGACAAGGGCCAATAGGTATTGACATCCCAATGCCTTGGTAAAAGAAAGATCACCATTTGGACACACACCAATATTTTCATTCGGAAAGCATTTTGATTTCTTGTGTCTGTCTTATTTTTTTATTCACTAAGTTGTAGAAGACATAGCTATTCAAAATCTACAGGGCATTAGATATTTGATTTGTGTTGTTTCCACAACAGACGTAGTAAAGCTCTCTGTTTAGCACTTAAGTTTTTTCTTTTGTGTTTACCAGTGTATAATTTTACATGAATAGAACAGTGGCCCAAAATTACAACATCTTTCCTATTTCAACTTTTGGGTTAAGAATTCTATTCCTACCAAAGTGTATGTAGCTTTTCCTATAGTACCTCTGTTACTATGATATTATAAAGCCTCTTCTGAATGAAACTTAAACGTAGCCAGTGCATAAAAAACGAGCTCAATGCTTAACCTTAAATTTGTTTAAGATCACCTTGAATGTTGAGCATATGGCACCGTGACCTGCCCTTCCTCTTTACTTTAAACTCTCTCTAGTCAAGAGACCAGTTGAATGTACACACTACATATAATCCTCTAAAGAACCTTTTTCCAAAGGAGATGCATTGTAATTTCTGTACATCAATATACAGTGTATGTAAACAAACATGATAATATTGACAGTGGTTCAAGGATAAAATCACTGACACAGAGAGAATGAGTGTGGTTCTTCACGTAACAGAAGTGATAATTTTTTTTTTTTGAGAAGAAACTATAACAGTTTATTAAAAAAGAAAAGTGAAATACACAGAAGTGGATAAGAAATCCACCAAGAACAGAACGAGAAAATCTCTCAAGAGGATCTGATTGCAAGTAGGAAAACCTCAACCAAAATCACTTTACAACTGCTAACATATCCCACAGTATGTGAGAAAGAGAGTAATTCTTAAAATCATTCGAAACTGAAGTGATAATAAAGAATGCAAATGCTGCAATGATGCATTAATTCATATATCATCTAAGATAAATTGTGTATATTTGTCATGCATGTTTAATCAGTGCATATGTTTTGTTTTACTTCTGTGATGAGATAATCAGGTCAGATATTTTTTAGCCGAGTTTGACAATAGCCGCACCAAAATCTTCTTATGTTGAACTTCACTAACAATACAAGATCCCTGTTTCCTTCCCTGTCTTAAAATTACAAGATTCAGTGGTTTGAGCTTGTTCATGACTGTCAGGTTCTACTTTAATGATATTTCAGATGTTATGTTAGCTCTTAGTTGTTCGGTGATAACTTCATTGGTCATACTGTTGTAAATCATCACTATGTGTATTTATTCGTTAGTTGATTATTAATGAAACTTTTGCAAGGGAACCTTTTTGTTTTCTATAACATTTTGGAATGCCAAATTTTTTAGTTCTCCATCGAAGTTAAGAGCATTCTCTTTCTGGTATTTTTACCTTGTGGTTGCTGATGCTGTCATGGTAACTGCTTTATAATTGCAGCCAAGTTTACATGGCTAGAGAAATAAAGACGGGAGAAATCGTCGCTTTGAAGAAAATTCGGATGGACAATGAGAGAGAGGGGGTATGTCATGCTTTTTCCTTCACTTATACCTTAGTTGTTTAATTTTTCTTGAGGAACTGGATTTCTAATACATTTCCCAAACAAGAATGATCAATATAGTTATTTAATATGCATACTCCTCTGAAATGTTTCCTGTCCAGTTCCCCATAACTGCCATACGGGAAATCAAGATTCTTAAGAAGCTTCACCATGATAATGTCATCAATTTGAAAGAGATTGTGACATCCCCAGGTATTAGATATTTATGTCTCTTGAGATTTTACGTAGTGTCTGTTACACGAAGCAGTTTCTTGCATCTTATACTTTCCTTTACATATCAATTAATCAGGGATGGTTTTGCAGGTCCAGAGAAGGACGAGCAAGGTAGACCAGGCAAGTAATATATTTTGTGTATTATTAGCCTATTATGTCTATCTTCATCTTCATTGGTTTAAAGTTTGTTAAACACTAGCATTTTTTTTCAGACTTAAATGGTTTGGCTTGTCAAGTGCTGACTTGATCAACCTGTATTTTTTTGGTTGATTTTATTCTTGTTTGATATCAAGATAATTTCTAACTTAATCTGTTTTGATGGAATTTCAGATGGTAATAAGTATAAAGGTGGCATCTATATGGTCTTTGAATACATGGACCATGATTTGACAGGCCTAGCTGATCGACCTGGGATGAGATTTTCAGTTGCGCAGATTAAGGTATCACAAACAGCAAGACTTGCGAGTTACTTAATCACCGACTATTTGAGGTTTGAAGCCTTATCTTTTTCCCTTTTTCTGTCTTACAGTGCTACATGAAACAACTTTTGACCGGGCTTCACTATTGTCATGTGAATCAAGTCCTTCACCGAGATATTAAAGGTTAGTATATAAGCAATTCTTCTGTCATCATTTCAATTTTGTTAGTATTATGAGCCCAACATTATGTTTTATATTTTTTGCGCAGGCTCTAATCTACTTATAGACAATGAAGGCAATCTGAAGCTTGCAGATTTTGGGCTTGCCCGTTCATTTTCAAATGATCACAATGCCAATCTTACAAATCGTGTTATTACTCTTTGGTACAGGTGAATATCAAATTCCCTTAAATGGAGGTTCTCCTTTAACTGTATTATTTTCTCTCATCTCGTGAAGTTTGCATTGGTTTCTGCAACCTATCTATAGATCTGAATTGATAGCCTGCTTTTTATGAAACATCTGAACTTACGATAACCTTCTTACAAGAAGTATCATTATTTTGGATATCTGTTGTATGTGTATAAAGGTATTTGTGAGTGGTCGACCATGTTTTATTTCACTGTTTTCTGTTTTGATGGAGTTATGGTAAATTTTCTCTTTTAGTTGTCCGGTGTTGTTTAGTTGATGCTTAATTCTTTTGTGGGTCATCTGGAGTGTTGACTGGTCTTATTGGTAAGCATTACAATTATGAATGTGAAGCCAATTCTTTATTGTGTTGTGGTATGTTTATGGGGGTAGTTTGATGCTTGGACCTTTGAGGATCATGATACTACCCATAATTTGAGTCAATTTCTGTTTGGTCTCTTTTTCCATTGATGTGAGTTCTGTTTGGATTATGGTCTTCTTTTAAGAGCTTTTGGTTTTTATAGGTTTTATATCTACCTCTCTCTTTTTTGCTTGTTCTCTTCTTTGTATATGTCTCTCCCAAAAGGAGCACTTTATTCTGTTTTATTCCTCAATAAGATTTTATACAAGCAAATAATTTGTGATATGTTTTGTTTGAACAGACCTCCAGAGTTGCTTCTTGGAGCTACAAAGTATGGTCCAGCTGTAGATATGTGGTCCGTTGGGTGTATCTTTGCTGAGCTTCTACATGGCAAGCCAATTTTTCCCGGGAAAGATGAGGTAATAACATTTTCTGTTATAGGGTGGTTTTACCTGCTTTCTTGTATGAATTGATATGACAGCTTAGGGGCTGTTTGGTATCCTTGGATTTTCAAAAATGATGAATGTAGCTAAATTATTTAGTACTCATTAGTTTCAAAAACAAAAAATGGGGTCCAAGAAGGATACCAAGCAGGCCTTTAGTATCCTACAAAGCAATGTTGTGGGAGTGGTTTGGAAGTTTGGATTTAAAACTAGTTATAAGGGAACAAGGGGTGGGGAGATGGATCTTCAATGGGATACAGTTGGCTTGTAAGCTTCCCTTTCAGCATCGCTTTCTTCAGAATTTAGGCATTTTGTTTCAGGCTACACTTTATGATTGGAATTCTGCTGTAAAGTAGTTTTTGTGGTCTTCCATATATCTTTGTTGCGTAGTTACGGTTTGCAGTTGTCAATACTTCTTGTACATAATGGGATAAGCTTAGAAAGAGAAAAAAAAATAGTACCAAGTATTTCAACGTTTATGCATACACAAATTGAGTTGACAAGTATGGATTTCTATGTGCTTTTATGCTACAAGAAGCTCTCATCGAGCATGTACAGTAGGACCAATAAGATTGTTTTAGTAGAGTTTGAAAGATAAGTTGAAACATTTTTTTCTTTTGTCTGTGGTTCAAAGGTTTTGACTCATAAACAAATAAATTTTTTATATGAAGTTTATTTGTCATAAAGGGGCCATAAGTTTTGAGTAAATTAATTAAACTTTTCTTTGGTGAAGTTCATTTATAATGCATAACATATGGTTTACGGCTTAAGATGATGTGGTTCTTTGTGTCATTTCATTATTTTGCCATCCTCTCGGTCTTTTTATTTTATGTTCTTTTACATTATCCGTTGATAATGGTTTTATTCTAATAAGAAAGCATTATAGTGTTCATGCTTTCCGGTGTTGACTGCTTGACCTTGAAAGGTCAAACTACTTTGTTCCTTTTGGTTTACCATAGAAGATGCATTTCTTACCTTCTCTTTGCTGTGTGTCTTATGTAGCTTCTATCATTCTAGTATTTTCCTAATTTTTTTGACATATCATTTCTTAAATTTTTTGATATATCAATTTAGTTACTTTGGGAATCCTGGTGGGTTTTGTATTTTATGTAGTAGGTATTAGAAGCATTTTGAATTGGCCCTGCAGTGTAAAATGTAGTATGCTTTCATAATGACTGCGGGTTGGACCAAAGAAGTAGTTATAGTTAATGTGTTCAAGTTTTAGTGTTTTAACTTTTACTTCTGTCAACACATCTACAAGTCACTTGGTCAGTCAGGATTCATTTCCAGTCATCTGACATTCAGTTGAGGTACTGATTTGGGTGTGGCTGTTTCCGCGGGGGGTGGTATGGGAGTTAAGGGTTGAAGTTTGTTTTTGGTTCCACTCTTTGTGCTTCAGTCACCGTTTAATTCAGGGGTCCCTTGATCTCTTAATATATGGAGAAACCGGCAGGCTTATGCTAGTCTGGCCTATAGGAGAGAGGGTTTGCTAGAGTCTGGGTTTTGGGTGAGAGATGGTTCTCAGCCCCTTCTTTGTTTTTGCTTGTCTGTTTCAGATGGCTTTGCATGGTCTTCTTGACCACCGCCTTCCGTTCTTTTTTAACATATTCGTCTCTTTTACCAAAAAAAAAGAAAAAAATGCGGGGCACTGATTTCTACAAAATTGGAATACAACAGTAAATTTTACAACAAAAAAGCACTAATACATTTACATTGATCGGTAACTTCCCTACATCCACACCAGCCTCTCTATATTAGGTTTTGGTCACTCAATCAAATTAAGGTTTTACAAGTTATCCCAAAGTCATTAGAAACTCGCCAGTACACACCCACCACTTAACAGATTCTTCAAATTTCTCATAGGGTCTCAACTCGAGAATCACAAGTTACAGGAACCATCAGTCCCTTTATTCCAAATGGATCCTGGTGTGGGCTTAAACTCTGTCGGAAATGAATATAAGTTAAGTAATTTGAATATAGCACTCCGAGTAAAAATTGAAACACAGAAATGTCTCCTCTTAGGGTATTTTGACCAGATTTTTGCCTAATAGCCTTTGGTCATTTACAATTTGGGGATCTCTGCCAAGTCCTTTTTCAAACAAGACTTCATTTTGTCATTGTCATTCAGTGGTCCAGTAGAAACTTATTGTTGTTTGTTTCTACTTGAGTCCTTAATAATCCTACTCAAGTTTGAGGTGGGCAACGGGGAGAGGGTGAGGTTTTGGGAGGATGGTTGGTTGGTTGGTAGGGGGACCATTGAAAGAACAATATCCTGGATTATTCGTGTGGTCTCCAATCGTTTCTACAATGCTGCAAGTTTGAGGTGGGCAACGGGGAGAGGGTGAGGTTTTGGGAGGATGGTTGGTTGGAAGGGGGACCATTGAAAGAACAATATCCTAGATTATTCTTGCTATCGAGAATGCACAACCAGAACATCTCAAGTTTTGTGGATCTTCCTATCAATTCTTTGAGCTGGAATTTTGAATTCAGGAGAAATTTGAATGCGGTGGAGATAGAAGAGGCAGCTAGATTATTACAGAAAGTGGGAAATGTTCGCTTGTCTCAATCAAGAGCGGATGACAGAAGGTGGAAACTGGACTTATCAGGATTGTTCACTTGCAAATCCTTTCGCTCTTTCTTGAGCAACAATGGGATTGTGCAACATTTTCCACCCTCTTCTCAGATTTGGAAATCAAAAGTTCCTCCAAAGGTCAAAGTTCTTGTGTGGCTAGTGGCTAATGGGAAGCGCAACACTTATGATCAAATTCAAAGGAGAAGCCCTTTAAATTGCTTCTCTCCCCATTGGTGCAGTTTTGTGTAAAACTAAGGAGGAGAGTGTTAACCACATTTTTCTCCATTGTTCTTACACGATTCAACTGTGGTGGAAATTGTTTCAGGAGGTTAGAGTTAGTTGGGTCATTCCAAAGGGTTGTTTCGAGCTTCTAAGCACCAATTTTGAGGCTCTAGGAATTGGGAGGAAAGCTAAAGCTTTGCAGGGTTGTCTGGTGTCGGCAGTTTTTTGGAACATTTGGTTGGAGCGTAATAAAAGAATTTTTGAGGATTATACTGGTGTTGGGGTAGCAGATCTATGGGGAAGAGTAAGATATTGGGCAGCCTTCTGGGCTTCAGTTTCGAATGTTTTTAAGAATTTCTCTCTTTCTCACATACTGTGGGATATGTTAGCAGCCATAAAGTGATTTTGGTTGAGGTTTTCCTACTTGTAATCAGATCCCCTTGAGAGATTTTCTTGTTCTGTTCTTGGTGGATTTCTTATCCACTTCTGTGTAATTCACGTTTCTTTTTTAATAAATTGTTATAGTTTCTTCTCAAAAAAAAAAAAAAAAAAAAATCCTACTCAAGTCCTTAATAACCCATCCTATGTTTGGCTACTATCGAAACAGAAGTGGAGCATATCCCGAACTCTGGCTCCAGAGATTATTCTAGTTTGGTCTCTAACCCTAACCTAGTATCTGAACTAGTAAGTTTGGCAATGTCCTGATCCAGTTTGATTTTTGACTATTATGACTCCACCTCGGTTCCACTCTTTTGTGATATTGCTCTTGTGCGTATGTTATTGTTTAACATGCACATGTAAAAGGTATATAACTTTCCAACCTGAACTTTTAATATCTTCAAAAATATGTTCAACAGTGTAATCCTTTTTTTTATTTGTAATCCTTGTAGCCAGAGCAATTAAATAAGATTTTTGAGCTATGTGGAGCTCCAGATGAGGTCAACTGGCCCGGAGTTTCAAAGATTCCATGGTATAACAACTTCAAGCCCACGAGGCCACTGAAGAAACGTCTCAGGGATGTTTTCAGACAGTAAGTAGTTTACCTACTAGAGTTCTCAAATGTTCCATCATCAGCATGCCCGTGGGTCTTTGGTGGCTTTTGGCTTGTGTATATCATAGCTTATCTTTTCTTTGTTTGCTGTATAGTTTTGACCGTCATGCTTTGGAGTTGTTGGAGAAAATGCTGACACTTGATCCTTCTCAGGTACATACTTTCAGAGGATATTGTCCTCCTTCCTAATTGTGCATGAAAATATGCATGCATACTCACTGACATATTTCTCAGATTATATCATTTACAACTTACAAGTCATCTGTCGTCTTGTATCGAGTTAATCCACGGAAAATGCTATTCCTTTTGAGTTACCCCTTGTAGCAATGGTAATATAAGTTGGGTTGGCATTGTGAGGACGGATAATTGTTGCATACTGTACCAATATGATTAATGCTATCGTATTTACACGGGCTTCTGACTGACTGTTTATCGTTTTGTTGTTTTTGTGATTATTAATTATAGAGAATATCAGCTAAGGATGCTCTTGATGCCGAGTATTTCTGGACTGATCCATTACCTTGTGATCCTAAGAGGTTGGTTCCTTGTACCGGCAAAAAATTTCTTTTTACTTAGTTTTATGTTTTTTTGTTCTTTATATTTAGTTTTTTAATAGTCGGGTGTTTTACATCACCTTTTGTTTTTGTTTTGACTGCAACCATTTTTTGGCTCAGTCTACCAAAATATGAATCATCACACGAGTTCCAGACAAAGAAAAAGCGCCAGCAGCAACGGCAACATGAAGAGAATGCAAAACGTCAGAAACTGCAGCACCCTCAGCAGCATACCCGCCTCCCACCGATTCAGCAATCTGGCCAAGCACATTCCCAAATGCGGCCTGGACCTAACCAGCCTATCCATGGTTCTCAGCCCCCAGTTGCTACAGGACCTAGCCACCATTATGGTAAGCCACGCGGGCCTTCTGGAGGGCCTAGCAGATACCCACCTGGTGGGAACCCTGGTGGTGGATACAACCATCCAAGTCGGGGTGCTCAAGGTGGCGGAGGTGGGTACAGCAGTGGCCCATATCCACAAGGGCGGGGAGCACCATATGGTTCTAGTGGCATGCCTGGTGCAGGTCCTCGGGGTGGAGGTAGTGGTTATGGAGTTGGTGGGCCAAACTATCCTCAGAATGGTCCCTATGGTGGCTCTGCAGCAGGTCGGGGCTCAAACATGATGGGTGGAAACCGCAATCAACAGTATGGTTGGCAGCAGTAAATATGCACCTCCTTGGTACAAGAGAAGGGATCTGAGCTCGACGGTTTAGCTAGTGTGATTCGAAGGGTCGGAAGAGAAGCATCATTGAACCACTGCTAAATAATTTCTACGGGATGTGATTGATTCGTATGCAAAACATTCTCAAACCAGTTTTACGTTCAAATATGTACCGGTTAATCTGTTACTTAGAAAATATGCAGAAAAGCGGGAAGATGCCGAATGAGTTGTGTTTGAGTTATGCATACCATCCGAGGTTAGGTTGTACTTGGGCAGAGTCTGCAGGAGTGTTTGCTGTGTGGTTTAAAGTTTAAACTTTTCATACAGTTTTGGCACTAATTTAAGCTGGAAGCTGTGACCATGTACGATACTCGGAATTTTCGGACAAAATTATGAGACAATTTGTTTCAAAGACATACAAATGATAGTATCATTTAATAATTTAGTCCAATATTATTAGTATTCCCTTCTTTCTTTTAATTAGGGATGTGTTCAACTTTCGGGTGCCAAGAGAATTGCTAGCAAGACTCGCCCCTATAGGCCGCTATAGCGTACTCATTGGCCATGTGGACTTTAGAATCTAATACATCATAAGATATATACAATTTCGGGTGCCAAGAGAATTGCTAGCAAGACTCGCCCCTATAGTGTACTCATTAGCCACGTGGACTTGAGAATCTAATACGTCATAAGATATATACAATTAGTGAACATAGAACTCAAAAAAGATTGGATCATAAGTTAAGAATTTTTGAAATCTCTAAATGCACGTGATTTTCATCTGTTTCTTTCAAACGTTAGGATTTCAGAGTTTTCGTGTCATAGTCAGAATTTTAAATCCATCTTGCATCGTTACTCCCAAATTTTAGGTTTAGTTTCAAATCAAAAATTTTGATTGATTAATCAGTAAATATTTTAAAGGGTAATACAAGAAAGACTAAATGCATATACTAAATTTTGTAAACTAAATAACGTGAAAATTTAACCAGATCCGGCCCATCAAGTTCTCATTATTATTATTATTTTTTTGAGAAAGTAAGATATTCCATATATGAGAAAGGAACCGTACAAAGGAGGATAGAGTGTTTACAATGGGTCTCAATAAAAACCTTGCCGGGCTTTCAACCTGATTCAAGGGAAAAAGAGCGTGCCGCACCTCTAAATTAAGTAATAATACTATCCTCTAAAAGCAAATTAGAAATTACATTCGGAGGTTCTTCAAACCATGAAACTTGTTTGTGCAGTGATAAGCCCAATCTCGCAAGCCGATGTGCAACCTTGTTTGTCTCTCGGTGACCAAATGTAGCCTTCCAATTCAGAAAGGACTTCAACATATGCCTTGCATCCTGCAAAATATTGCCAAACTGACCATTACCTTGTGCTGCCGTGTCTTTTTGCAATACCTTGATAACCACCATTGCGTCTCCCTGCATTATTATCTTACAAGTTTTTCTCGCTTCTCAATGAAGCTTTGAATTAAACAGCACATTTGCACATTTGTACACTCAAGCTTCCTTGACAGTAAAACACAGCTTCTACATTTCCATGGAGCTTGCAAATGCTAAGCAAAGTTCTCCAACAGAGATAGAAGCAGAACAGGTGCAACGTATCAAACAAACGATGTAAGTAAAAAGAGGAGAGGAGGGAATATTAGTATATTCCTTTTCACTCTTGATTTGATGT
Organism: Pyrus communis; assembly: GCF_041283825.1. Classification (NCBI taxonomy): domain Eukaryota; kingdom Viridiplantae; phylum Streptophyta; class Magnoliopsida; order Rosales; family Rosaceae; genus Pyrus; species Pyrus communis. The sequence continues at coordinate 2,942,198 of NC_142568.1, forward strand.
GTTGTAACGAGATTACAAGCGTTCCTCTATTTATAGAGATTTTCACCCGACAATTTCTTTACATGCATGGAGAAAAACTTACACCAAAGACAAACTTACCGCCTTAGTACTTTTACCAAAGATTTTTAAACGTTGCCACCAAAAGTCTAATTTGGTTCGCTACTCACATTATTACATATGAGACATTCACACTACTTTCATGACAGTTTTGGGTTATTTTGTAAACCCAAAAGCTTAATACCCAGCCAGTCCCAATAAGAAATCCCTAGCAGACGAAATCTCTCTCTCTGCAACCCTACCGCCCGACCTCTGCTCAATTTTACGTCAGCCTCTCCTCCGCTACATCTTCTCACCGCCGTGTGCGACGGCAACCTCTCAGGTGGTTCTTTTCTCTCGCTCTCTCACTGGTTGTAAAGGAAAAGGAAAGTGAAAGTAGAACAATGGATGTGACTGTTTCTTTAGGTATTTTTCTTCAAGCAAGAAACTTTCCAATTGTTAGTTTAGTTAAAATTAGTTATATTCATGCTCATTTATAAATGAGATATTTTGAATTCAAATCTCGTAAATAGTAAAAGGAATAGAAAATAAAACAGTAAGGCTCTAGCTTAGAGTTATGACCCAACTTGAACTGTTCAAATTTGTTTCGTGGTTTGGCTCGTTCAAGCTCCGTCCGTAAATGAAACATGCTGAGCTTGAATAAAATATTATGATAAAATCATATGAACTTGAGCTTTGCAACTCATATTTTTTCATGTTAAGGGTGGATAATTTCAAAGTATTTGTTATTATGTTTTTATTTTAGTTTATTTTAACATCTTTCACTTTTCACTAAGTCGTGCTGAATAAAATTTCAAATTTGATTTACAAACGAACCGAATTCAAACTTGAAAAACAATTATTCGAGTCAAGTTTGAACATATTATTTCGAGCTTGAGCTTAGCTTAATGATGAGTAATATCATCTCAGCCGAACTTGAACACCTTAATACCTTATCACTAGTCTTTGCTCAAATTATACAACTATAAATAAATATAAAAAATTATAATTAATTTATCACTCAAGTATTTTATATATACATTTTTTTTGAAATACTAAGTAAATTACAAATAGAGTCCTCCGTAGATCCTTCATGGCTGATTCAACAATGTGTATAAAAGTATGTACGTTCATGGGCTGGGCCATAACTCATGGGTTTCCATTCGAGTTGGGCTGCAGCAAAAATAAAACCACAGGGCCTCTAGTCCAGTATCCTTTCATGGGCTGGGCCAGCCCAAATTGAAATTGATGCCAAATGGAGAGAAACGTACATGAAAAGGAAGGAAAATTAACCAAAAACCTAAAAAATTTAGTTTTAATGAAAAATAATAAATAAATGTGTAGTGAATAGTACAGGAGAAAAGTAAAAATATGTTTTTCGTTAAAAATGAATAGTATCAGGAATGTTTTGTTAAAACTTCATAAAAATAATAGATCACTGACGAAAAATCTAAATTTTTTTTAATTTTAATGAAAAATGACAAATAAAGATAAAATAAATAATAGTTTATTTTTCCATTAAAATGGTAAGTATCAACTCCCTAAAAAGAATAGATCACCGCCGTCAATTGAACCATAGGAAATTGGCATTTAGCGAGATTCCCTCCTTCCGGTTGGTTTCTGTCTCTTGTCATCGTCACTAACTAGTCTGCTCCTCCTCCGTCCGCATCGTCCCATCGATTCCGGCCGTATTAACACCTCCATAACTCCATAAGCAACAAGCAAAAGCAGCTACCTTGGAGCCACAGACACACAGAGGATTGAATTTGATTCGAGGAGAAGAAAGGTAAACATGCAACCTACTCAATCATTCATGGTTATTTATTTATTTATTTATTTATTAGGGTTTCTTGTCCTTCTTCTTCTGAATCACATTGTGGGTGTGCTTGTTTATCTAGGGTTTTTCTGCCATTAGGGTTTCGTTTCTCAATTTTGTAAACTCAGTTTATCTGTTTTATATTTCTGACCCTAGAATAATTTGGGGTTTTGTTTTGTTATCCTTTTCAAAGGAATTGGATTTCTGTTGTGGTTGTCTTACCCACAAACCAAAGTTGTGGTTTCCTTGGTATTTAGAGTTTTCTGATTGTTTGTTTGTTTGGTTGCAGTCATCAGTTCTTCCAGTTCCAGTCATGAACAAGTGACTAGTTAGTATTATAGTGTGATTAAGTGAGTTTCAAACTGTGGATTGTATAGCGTTTGCATTTACATGTGTGTCTGGATGTTACTGTAATGTCATTGCATGCGTGTTTCCGGAAATTCCATGACCGTTTTTTCCTGGAGTACTTAGAGCTAACGGAACACTTGGTGCAAAATGAGCGCAATGACGTTCTAGGATTCATATAGTGACCCCACTTAGTGGGATAAGGCTTTGCTGCTGTTGTTGTTTGTCTGATTTTTTTTTTTTTTTTTTTTTTCATTTTGTTTTTCTGTTCAAGGCCAGAAAAAATACATGGGAAAGGAAAAGACTACAGATTTGGAGTTTGAAGCAAGGAAAGAGAAGAAAAAGTTGAAGGAGAAAAGGAAGACAGGTGAACCTGGTAGAAATTCCACTTCGATTGAAGGCTCTGAGGACAAAGTTCAGGTGGAGAAATTTGACAAGAATGGTGAAAGTGGAGAAGGGGTTAAAAAGAAAATGAAAAGGAAGTGGGAAATGGAGGGGGTCGACGGTGGATTGATGTCGAAGCAGAATGATGTACAGCAGCTCGGAAATGATAAAGAGAAATCCAATGAATTTGACAAGAATGTAGGAACTGATAAGGAAAGTGGGGAAGGCAATGGTGGAACTGATAGAGAAAGTGGAGAAGGGGCCAAAAAGAAAAAGAAAAGGAAGAAGGAAACAAAAGGGGTCAATAGTGAATTGAAGTCGAACCAGAGTGATGAACAGCTGCTCGCAAATGATAGAGAGAAATCCAATGAATTTGACAAGAATGTTGGAACTGATAAGGAAAGTGGGGAAGACAAGGGTGGAACTGATAGAGAAAGTGGAGAAGGGGCCAAAAAGAAAAAGAAAAGGAAGAAGGAAACAGAAGGGGTCAATAGTGAATTGAAGTCAAACCAGAGTGATGAACAGCTGCTCAGAAATGATAGAGAGAAATCCAATGGGAAAATCATGGAAGAAGCTGACATTGCAGATAACGAAAAGAAGAGAAAGAAACTATCTGAGGATGACGAAATGGGGGATGCCAAAATGAACAAAGGAGAAGTGAATAAAAAGAAAAAGAAAAAGAAGAAAGAGAAGACAGAAAAGGTGGGCGGTGAATCGGTACAGAACATCGTAACTGATGGAAAGGAGGCTGGAGTAGAAAGTAAGCATTCAGATGGGCAAGTCATGGAGAAGGGTGGAATCATGAAAAAAAAGAAAACAAAGAATAGTAAGAATTCAAGAAGTGAAATGCAGGAAACTGGTGGTGAGAAATTGGGCAGCGAAAGCAGAACTCAAGAAAATAATTCCTTAGAGAACGACGGTAATGTTAATGGAACTGGAGACGAGATAAGCAACAGAAATACAGAGGATAAAAATTCTACACATAAAGAAACATCAAAAAGAGTACATTTTGCTGATGATATTGAGGTCTTTTCACTGTTTGATGGCTCAAAAGATGCAGAAGTGGGCAAGGTACGAGGTAAGCGGTTTTCAGCAGAAGAAGACGAGCTTGTGAAAAAGGCTGTTTTAACATACATAGAGGAACATCAGCTGGGTGACGAAGGCATTGACATGGTACTCAATTGTAAGAATTACCCTGAAATCAGAAACTGTTGGAAGGATATTGGGGAAACCTTACCCTGGAGGGATAAGAAAAGCATATATTATCGAGCCCATATGTTATTAGAACGAGCTTCAGAACGTACTTGGACCAAGGAAGAGTATGAAAAAGTCAGACGTGCCGCTATCGAAGCTAAGGAGAAAGGTGAAGCCAAACCCAACTGGAGAAAGGTGGGTAATGAACTTGGCAAACATAGAATTCATGTCAAGGATGCATGGCGTAGAATAAAACTGCAAAACATGAAGACAGGTGTGTGGTCCCAAGAGGAGTACCAGACTTTGTTTGATTTAGTGAACAAGGATCTGCGGATGCGGGCTTTGGAAGAAAAAAAATATTCCAAGCATGGGATGCTGCGAGATAATATTAAGTGGGAGGCAATCAGTGAGACTTTGGGCACCAGAACCAATCCTGTTTGTTGCCAGAAGTGGTATAACCAATTGGCTTCACCTTTGGTAGCTGATGGTCAGTGGGCTGATGTTGATGACTACCGCCTAGTTTACGCTCTCAACAGCTTGGATGCTTGTTGCATGGAAGAAGTTGATTGGGATGATCTGCTTGAGCATAGGTCTGGAGATGTATGTAAAAAGCGATGGAATCAAATGGTCAGACACATTGGTCAGTATGCGATGAAGTCATTTGCAGAACAAGTTGAAATTTTGTCAAAACGTTATTGTCCTGATGCGCTTGAAGCAAAGGAAGCCTGTGACAGTAAGCCAGTAGTCGAGTAAGATTTATCTGGCATCAAATTAGCTGATATATGTTTGATAGTGTTGAACATTTAGTTTGAGCGAGTTTTATTTGGTATCAAAACTGGCTATATTATGTTTTGCTTTTTTCATTTTTAAGCTTTTGTATCAAACTGGTTATGTTGAAGAACTCTCCTTGCCGTTTGTTTGACAGTCGTGTTTATCCATTGAGAAAGAGAGACGCGTTTCATGTCTGTCATTCTGGATGCAAGGTTAACTGTTTGTTTTCAACCATTTTGATTGAGAACAATATTTCGTCAAATCGTAGGAGTGTCATACAATACAGTAGCAACCTTCTTGTTTTGGTTTGTACTTACATCCTCAAGACTCTAGTTTTCTCCTTTTCCTCTCTAGGAGTCAGTTGTCCTATATACATATGTTATGGTTCCTTGGCTTTTAAGGAGTCCGTTTGTTTTAGGGTAGATAGGAAATTAGCCTAGTCTTTTGTTTCTTCGTTTCTCCCTCTCTCTTTTGGAAGACTTTGATTTTTCTTTAAAAATTAGGACTTTGTAAATTTGTGATATAACTGCGAAGGATATATGTCTATCTATATAGGTTTTGTGCTCAACTTAGAAGGATGATGCATCTACTGTGTTCTCTGGTGGTTGTGACAAGCAAGTTAAGAGTGGCCTTTGGCTGCGAACCAACCAGTGACCGTTACATACATGATGCACCCATAAAAGACGTTGCTTGGGATCCCGGAGGAATGAACTACTTAGTTATAATTAAAAACTATAGTTATAACCAAGATATTCGCCGATTTCTCCCCGAACTTGTAAGGAGCTATCAAATTTTTGCCTGAACTTTACTTTTAGTCGATTATCCCTTGAATTGCTATAATTGGCTAATTTCTCTCTGAACCTTAATTTTAGCCTTACCCCCTTGAATGTTTATAATTGGCCAGTTTATAGTAAATTCGAATTTGAGTCTTGAATTGAAATCGGTGAATCAAAATAGTTATGTGAATCAAATGACAAAGAAGGCTAATGAAATGAAATCACAACCCCAACATGTTGGTGAAAAAGCAATGGCATCACACTCCCATCAATGTGGTGAAAAAGCAGGACCATGGAGAAGATTCTTAGACGTCAACGTTAGAGATAAAATTCAAACGAAAAGTGTACGGAGTAAACTAGTAGAAGAGAAGAAAAAAATAAATAATAGGTTGTCCATATTAGGGATATAGTTACTTTTTTGCCCTCCAGAATGTGCCGTGCACATGATCAAGGTAGATGAAAATTTTCAAAATCTAAACGCTTGGGGTGAAATTGATCAATTATAAAAGTTAGAATGTGTAATTAACTACAATTAAAATTCAGATAGAAAATAAACCGTTCAATGCTAGTTTTGGTGAGGAATTGACAACTACCTCTTTTGATTAAGGTGTTGGAAATTGAACTGAATTTACTTACCAAACTTCAAATTAATTCACATAGCTTTCAACCCTTCACTCTTACCTACTTTGACCACAATCAAATCAAACCAAATCAAAGCTCAAAATCTCTATTCTTTTGTCTCTTTCGATTTTTCTCACATGAAATAAATAATAATGATGCGAACAAAGCTTACTTTAAAAGTACAACAAATTGAAGGGAAAGAAACATCCAACCCGAAAAAAAAAATACCAAAACAAAATATTAACTCACGAGCATTGATCCGCTTACCCATCTCAATTCGTCACCCACTTTTCACTTCCCATATTTCCCGAAAAGGATATTTTTTCTAGGGATAATAAGAATCTCGTGATCGTGATCGTTCATTGTACATTGTGATGTTAGTTTTCGTTAGATGCTATTTATATTTAATTTTAAATTTTAAAATGATTTCTGACCAAACGATATACAATGAACGATCCCAATCACGAAATTCCTAGAATCCCCACCCAACCCCGGCATCTGATTGGTCCGTCACCATGGGCTTGGCGTCGGTCGGTGACAGCCCCCAGCGCACAAGTTCCGTGTTTGTGTACTCTCAAAGCAATAAAATAAACAAAAATAAATAAAATAAACAAATTTAGAAAATAACCCAGAAATAAATTTAATTAATTAATTAAAAAGATACATTTCCACATTGGGACGAGAAAGTTAAACGAGCTCGCTCTTTCTTTCCAAATATTCCCGGCAGAATTCATCTTCTCTTCTGTGTGCGTTGCATATTCCTGGCATCTTTGGGAAATTCGGATTCCCATCGAAGCACGAAAAGGAAGGTTCCGGAATTCGAATTCTCGTCAAATTCCCAAGATTTCTATATATTTCGATCAGATTCTGAGAGTGGTGGGAATTTGCTGTGCTGCCGCGACTGTGGATCTGACCCAATCGAAGCCTCAGATCAATGCTCTGTTCGGAGGCGGTTTAGGTCTGTTCGTTGCTGCAATTCGGTTAGTAACGCTCGAATTTTTCCGTTTTATTGCAGCTCAATTTTTGGTTGAGAGTTCAGCAAGATCTGGGGTCTGTCTACGTTTGTATTGTTTCTGGTTTTATTTGATTCGATTTAGGGTTTCTGTGAGGATCTAAGCTGGTTTTGAGGTTTGTGTATGGTTCTGGTTGTTCTAAAGGCAAGATCTGGCTGAATTATGCTGATTTGTGAGTGGTGGATGAGTTTGTTGAGGTGTTTGATCGGATTGAGCTGCCATTTGCCTTCTGTTTGGTTGCAAAGAAAGTGTAGGATAGGATAAAGAAATGAAAGGTAGATTATAAAAATGGATTAATACTATGGTCTTATTGGGGATTGGAAGGCTTGTTGATTTGGTAGACCTGGACTCTGAAGTATGCATTTTGAGAGTTTTATCTTTTCACGTGTAGCTCGTTATGAATGGTTATGATAAGATTAATATTTCACCAAGAATGCTTATTAGTGTTTAAGAGGGCATGTGATTATGGGATGTTTGTGTTAAATTCTGGATTTGTTTGGTTTCTTTTTTGTAGATTTTGCTTGTTGTGTAGAGTGTGACTGAGGGCGGGGCAAACTGATGAATAACGGGATGATAGAATGTAGTGTATGCCATTCAAAGATTGTTGCCCCGAACAGTAAAACTTTCTCCAGGGCCTATGACCGCCACAAGAGCAGGGTGTCGTCCAAGCAACGTGTTCTCAATGTCCTCTTGGTCGTTGGTGATTGTATGCTTGTCGGTTTACAGGTTTGTTTTCATATTTGGACTTATTTTTCTCATCTTTCATGGAAATCAAATGATTGGTTACAAGGAGATATACTCAAATTCAAGTATAGAAGTTTATTACATGGTAGCTCGTAGCTGTATGTTCTGGTACATGATTTTATGCTTATAAGAAATGATATGTGAAATCTGGAATTTTTAAAACATATATTTGATATTTTTGCATGATTGAACATGTTTGAGCATGTTTTCTCAACTACTAAGGCTGCTACCGATGTCTACAGTATTCTTCTACCAATTCTCAAACTAGCATGAACACTGCCACTACCATCATCATTCCCATAGCTGCCATGATATTACTATTGATTACATTTCCATCTATCTTTTTTTCATCTCCGTTACATTAATGGCTCCAGTAATTTTGTTGAATTTGATCTCCTGATTCAACATATCAGTTTAATTTGCTTGTTTTGGACTATGAAGATGATTACCGTTGTTTGGAAGCATATTAAAATTGAAATCAAGTTGATCATTCATATTGCAGAGATAGTAGCACTAACAACTGTTTCAAAAGGTCCTTGAGGAAATGTATTCTTGCTTGTGAAAACTTGATTTGAGTTTATGAATGAACCTGCAAGCCGTTGCTATAAAGTTTTTGGGCAGTTCTTCATTCCAATTTCATTATTACCTGACATGCTTACATTTTTACTTTTGAATCAGCCTATTCTGGTTTATATGTCCAAGGTCGATGGAAAATTCGAGTTTAGCCCAATTAGTGTAAACTTTTTGACAGAGGCTGCAAAGGTTCTATTTGCTGTCGTTATGCTATTGTTGCAGGTATGTCAACGACTTTGTTCTCTCCCTTACTTAAATGTGCTCGAAAATATTCAAGACCTTTTGATTTTCCACTTTTCTTAGGAGATATATGAGGTAAATTAATAAAATTTAATTTTTATTAAGAGAAGGAAGATAAGATTGAGTTATTGTTATTCCTTGGTGCTGTTAAGTTCCAGCACCTTCTAAGAATTCTGGTTAACCTGGAATAAGGTGCCATATGAAGTTTACACAAAATTTAAAATCTTGTCATTGGCATCAACTTCTGTGTTGTATGCCAAGGTTCTGAGATGAGGCTAGTAAATACCTTAGTGCCATGCAAGGCACCTTCACTTGGGTGAGTGCCCTTTTTATGCTTGGGTGAGAACTTAGGAGCTTTCACCTTTTGAAGAACGTGGAATTAATTATGCCCAAAGGACAAACTTGCTTGTGTGTTTTTTGCAAGTTTAAAATCGAGGGGTATGGAGGGAGAGGATATCTGATAGTTGGTAATAGCTCTGATTCTAGATTATATAAGTGGAATTTCGTAAAGTACTTGTGATATATTTCTTGACGGGCATACTTTTCTTTTCTTTCTGTTTCTTATTGACATCTTTGTTGATTCTGCAGGCTAGGAATCAGAAAGTTGGTGAGAAGCCTCTTCTCTCAATTTCCACATTCACGCAGGTTGTCTTTTAACTGCATTACAATTGTTAATTTCTTTAAGCTCTTGTTTTTATAATGTCTATCTGTTCGTGATATCGTAATAAATGGAATTTGGGCACTCCATTAGTTTGTTCTGCATGGTCTGTAGTAGGACACTGTATCTGCTCCAGTCTGTTTTCTTCATTAACTAATTTCTTGGCATCCATGTTTGAGTTATATTGCTTAGCTCATAAGATAAGCGTGCTCTTATTTTGGAGTTTATACGTTTAAAAGGCAAACATGGTCATTTATGATCCAACAATATTTGTGTTTTTTCTTTGCAGGCAGCTCGGAATAATGCGCTTCTTGCTGTTCCAGCATTTCTTTATGCTATTAATAACTATTTAAAGTTCACCATGCAGGTATAGTTCTTTCATAGATCCTCTTAGCATGCATCTCTGTAATCGGGTGGCGTATATGGTTAACTTTCCAAATTTTAGTATGAGTGATGGACTTGTGCTATACCTGTAGAGTCAAATTTTGATATAACCAAGTTGTTTAGCTCTATGGATTCTCCCCCATGTTCTTAACCCTTCGATTTTTATGTAGTGAATCTCGCTGGTCTACTGAGAAGTAGTATTTGCAGTGTTTAGCTTACGAAAACGATCTCACGGAAAGAAAAAAAAAAGGCTAAAAGATGGAGACAAATTATAGAGATATGTTGCCATACACCACTTCGTGTGCGACATGATATGGTTATACCACAACTGCTTAGTTGCTAGCAGTTTTATTGAAATAGTATGGGCTACCAGAATTGGTCATTGCTTAGGCTTCATGTATTACTGAGTCATCCAAAGTTTATCCTGTTCTCCATTGGAGGTTATTCATTGAATTTAGAGAGCTTTTTTGCTTGATTAAAGTTCATAAGATAATTTAAGCTTCTTTTTTGCAGCTATATTTCAATCCTGCAACTGTGAAGATGCTGAGCAATTTGAAGGTACTTTTAGTTTCACAGTATTATTATTGGTATCTTATTGACGTTAACGACGATTTCATGATTTGATTAGTGTTGCTTTGTGACTTCTCTCATGTTAATTTTGTCAAGCCCCACCCCCAACCGCGAATGGCTGTATGTAAATTGTGATTTTTCTTCACACAATTGCAAGTTGACAATAATAAAAAACTCAGATAAACATAACCTAATCAAATTGAAGACTGTTGCCAATTCCTATGTGTTAGGACTTAGGAGCATCAGTATTATCTGGAATCTCAATAAACAACTAATGTGATTACTCAGTAAATTAGGGCATACTTTATATAAACAAACAAGCTCAAATCATAATACTTATATGCGCATACACATATGTATCTTCAATGCATGAAGATGGAATGCGCACATTGTCTTAAATACCATATTTTGAAAACCTTTCTAGATAAACCAAGGGATCTTATCATAATTTAATTATAAAAAAAATAAAAATAAAAATAAAAAAAAACCTAGAAAGGAAGACTCCCTGAACTCTACAAAGTAAAAAAAAGGCCAGAAGCTTATTCAATTACAAAGTTCATCCATACCCGCCTTCAAATAATCCTAAAGAATCTTTCTATTTCACTCGACCCAGAAAACTGCTGACACCCTGCAATTCCAAAAAAAAATTCCTTTGTTTTTTAGTTGTTTCTGATTTGTGTCTGATCCCCTTTTGGATTTATCAAATGGGATCCCTCTTTGTATACTCTCTCTCTCTCTCTCTCTCTCTCTCTCTACACACACACACACATAAATGGATATCACAAAATAATCTGAACGACTGGTGTTGCTTCCACGGAAGCAGCTCCGGATGCATATTTGCATCCAGCATGAAAAGATAAGCTAACATAGTTTTGTCTAGTTCACTTAGTTTCACCTGTAGAAATTCTGCAGGTCTCCTTTTAAGGAATTAGACATGTCATTGTTTTAATTCGTCACCATTTAATTTATAAAGTTTTGATTGTGGACATGCAGGTGTTGGTGATTGCTGTTTTGTTGAAAATGATAATGAAGCGCCGGTTTTCAATAATTCAGGTTAGTACCCTTTCTGTTTGTTCATCTCTTTAGCCAAGTAAAAGAAAATATTTTTTTCTTTTACTCCAGCTTTTCTGTTCTTTTCCTGTTTCTAAAAATGGGGAGTAGTCAGTTAGAACTTTGGATCATCTTATTTGAACACATTCCTGTGGATGCTATGATTGCTATATCTTATCACACTGATATTACTTTGATACAGTGGGAAGCCCTTGCTTTGTTGCTCATCGGGATTAGTGTAAATCAGTTACGATCTTTACCCGAGGGTTCTCTTGCTTTAGGTCTTCCAGTTTCAACAGGCGCATACATCTACACATTGATCTTTGTAAGTGATTAATGATATTTGTTGTTTCTACTGGTGATGTCCTCCTGTTTAACACGCACCTTTAGGTTCATAACTTTTTTCCCTGGCTTGAATAGAGTATTCTTGAAAATTATGTTCCAAGACGTTTTATGCATGTTGGAGACTTATCTCAGATTCATCTTACAGGTAACAGTTCCATCGTTGGCCTCTGTCTATAATGAGTATGCTCTGAAGAGCCAATATGACACAAGCATATACCTCCAGGTGAGAAATAGGACTTTTATGACTTGTTTCTTTGCTACTGCATGAAAGTAACTGAGGTTATTATTCAAGGATCTTGAGGAATGGTTTTCTAAAGGTAGCACATAGTTATTTGCTTCTGTACTTGTAATCAGTGTCACTACTTACCTGATTTGGCCTAATCTAGCATCAACATGGATCTTGGTTACTCGTGTTGTGATTTTATTTTTGGTGGAGCTATCTGTTTGGTTTCTCTAAATTTACCCAAGTGATGTATGGATATGCTTGTATTTGGGTTGGAATTTGAAAATGATGAGCATGCTTTTGTCTCTTGGTACTTAGTTTAGTCCATGAAGTTGAAATGCTGCCAGAGTTTCTCTGGATTTTTGGTTGTTTAAGGAAAATAAGACAGTTTGCCACAATTTTCTTGTATTCCACTGACGTTGAAGCGTATTACATATCGACAATATATCCCTGAGATGTCGGCAACAAGGTGGAAGGATATGCCTTTATCCTTAAACACAGACTATTTTAAATAATTGGTTCGTCAGGGCCATTTTTCACTTTATTTTAGATGCCTGGCTTCATCTGTGACCAATTTGATTGAGTCTGAACCTAGAGTTTCTTAACCATATCTTTGCAACTCATGTCTCATTGCATATGCTTTGTTAAATTCAAGTTTGGACAGTTATTGAAAAATGACAAATATAAGTCAGTCTCATTGTATATGCTTTGTTAAATTCAAGTTTGGACAGTTAGTGAAAAATGACAAATACAAGTCAACAATTTATCGTCTTCATTTTAAGTCGTCTTCTTTTGGCTATGCAGAACTTATTTTTATATGGGTATGGTGCGATATTCAACTTTCTAGGAATATTGGTAATGGCCATTGTCAAAGGTATGAACAACACTATTTTTATTGTTTCTGCAGAGAAATAAAATGTTTAAATATTTATATATATATATATACATTCTAAAAGATAGTCCCATGTACATAAGTAGTACATGACATTTTGAGACCATAAAGCAAGTTTAGAATCCAAATGCATTGAAAGAGAATTTCTTTACTGCTCTCAGAGTGCCACCTGTAAAATTTTTCTTCAGATATTTAAGATGGCTTTAATAGTTGGGTGGTTTGATTTTCTATTTAATCACGTGCTTAAGGAAAAAATGGGTTTATTTGCAAAAATTTTCTTTATTAGTTGCTTTCAAAATTCTGGTCCAGATATCACAGCACTAATAGAAGAAGCAATGAGCCCCAAACAGAGAAAATAAACCCTCACCTTTTCCAAGCTTAAGGGCATTTTTGTAAAGGATGAACCATGCTCTTATACATATATCATCTCTTTACCAATACCTCTGCTCTCTGAATAAAACTATTCACTAAATTTATCATAAACAATAGTTTGGATAGGAATGTCACCGAACTTCCTTGGGGCATTGTATTCTCCGAACTTCCTTCCAAGGGGGAACCATATGCATACAAACCTTAATTGGAAAAATTAAGATCACTGGTCTACTACTCTCATTTCTCACATATAATATTCAATGTACAGATTCAAATTTGTTGACTCTAGTAGCACCACTACTTATATCCTTAGCTATATTTTACCAATCATTATGGTTTTGGATAGGATTATTGTTCAATATAGTTAATTGGTATAGGAGGGTCCAATTTACAGATAAGAACTTCATTGCGCTTTTGCACAGTGGTATTCTGTTGACGAAATTTTATGAAATTTCGAAATAGGTCTTTTGAGTTGTAACTTTATGTTTGAATGTTTCAGGTCCAGGTAGCTTTGATATCCTTCATGGTCATTCAAGAGCTACAATGTTTCTGATAGCTAACAATGCAGCACAAGGAATTCTGTCCTCTTTTTTCTTCAAATATGCAGGTTAGTTTTCTGCAATAGCAACTTTAGGTAGGTTTATATGTCATGCCAGTTTGGTACGGAAACAGTTGCTGTAATATCAAGATTGCTCCTAAGTACACTTTAAGAAGAGCGAGATTTTATTTTCAGCTTATGATTTCATCAACTGTGGCAGTTTTTTGTTAAATTTCATTTTCTCGCCACTCTTTAATCAAGGGATGCCATTCAATTTTTACAGATACAATTCTAAAGAAGTACTCGTCCACAGTGGCCACTATCTTCACAGGCATAGCATCTGCGTTGCTGTTTGGTCACAAATTGACTATGAACTTTGTTTTAGGAATTTCTATTGTCTTCATTTCAATGCACCAGGTAATCTCGATAAATGAGTCTTCTTTTTTCACATTAGTTGTTAATAGTATGAAGATCAATTTTCAAAAGAAAAAAATTGTGTAATTTAGAGAGACCTTTCTATAGATTTCTATTTGTTTTCTTATCAAATCGTTTGCTGACCATTGTTTCTTTTATTTTTCTGTATAGTTCTTTTCTCCCATTTCAAAAAGCAAGGAGGATGAACAAAATGGGAAGCTGGAAATGATAGATGTCGATGATAAACTCAGGTATCTGCTCATTCTTTTCACCCATGGCAGCATTAGTTGGGAGTTTGATGTACAAGTTACTGTGTTCCTGTTGTATGCTTGACATAAACACCAAGGCAAGAATCAAATTTTTCACTGTCGCTAACAGGACTAGGCCACTAAGGATAATGAATTTAAGAATTTTATGTACTTTCGATGTTTTGCCTTTTCTATAACACCAGTTATATAGTATACATAAATCAACAAAAAAAGTGGGAACGATGGAACCTCAACTATGGGGATTTTGTGGAGAGGCTCAAGGAGAAATTCATGGGAAATTCATCGTGGTTACTAACGTAGTTTGTTTTCTGGATTCAGGTCAAAGGATTCCTTTATTAATATGGCAGCAGGGGCAAATGAAGAGGTTAGAATTGCAAATTACTGTCTTGTAAATAATATATATTTATCTTATATTTGCCTCACTCTTTTCTTACAAGTCTACCTTTTCCAGGCTAGTCACCGACCAGGCCCTGACGAAAAACAGCCCCTTCTTCCCATCTAAAAGTTAATTGGAGTATGTTATTGCTCTTTCACTACTAGTTGGATACATGCATCTGCTGCATATTTTACTTGACCATGTTGACCGACATATTACCAACAAAAAAAAAAACGCATTGAACAACAATTAAACTGGACTAGTTATACATTTTGCAGCAATTAAATTAACTGTCACGTCCAGAAACCAGCTATATAGATCCCTTTTTTCCCTGTTGTAAAGCTAGAGTGTGCAAACAATGTTTTACGAGACATTATTTAGTCTGTCAGAGAAGAAAAATGTGGAGCCTTCCTAAATGCCATATGCTATCAGCCAGAGATCTTCAATTGTAGCTGGCGTAGCTGGCTTTGTTCCGTGCGTAATCAGACTGTTTGTTATTTTGATGCAGGATTTTTTTTCTTTTTCTTTGAAGGAATTCTTTTGGCTGGAATTGCGATGATACAAGAGATGAAGCAAAGCGAGGTTCGTCAAACATTCAATAAATTAATCCGAGAAGAAACACTTTTTATACTGTTTATCGGGGATCCCTCTTCCCATGTCACGGGGTTTCCCTAAGTTGGTGTGTAAAGCAGTTTATAAACGAATTCGGAGGGTACACGCCGTTAGTTGATCCCAGTTTTTTGCTGCAGGAAATTGGGATAGAGAGAGAGAGAGAACAGTAATATGTTGTCAACAAACATTGGAATCCTACATGCACTTTACTTCAGCTTTACCAATGTGATTTGTAATAGCGTTTCCATGCATTCTTTGCCTTGAACCACATGGGTATTTGACCCCCAATGTCAATTTTTGTTTCATTCGGAATTAGATCCATACATCGTCATGTGTAAGTTTTGGCATTATTACACTGTGACGTCATAGCGATCGTAAACTTGTTCCATGTAAATTGTTTTCTGTAAGAGGAGCATAAAAATGATCAAATATCATTATTCGCTAATTGCCTCATTTCAATTTGAGAATGTTACATATATTTTTCGGACACCATTGCCCGTCGCAACTCGATCTTGAAATCCATATCGAACAAACAAGCACTTTTGAATGTATAAATGGTTGTTCAGTAAGTGAACAAGCGAGCTTGAATTCACCAGGTCGTATTAGATCAACTTAATAGGATGCCAAATGCTGTATTCTCCTCGCCAAAATGCAAGACACCATCTACCGTAACATATCGCTTTTAGATTCTGCTAGAAATGCTCGACGGTTTCAATTTCTTCCTCGAATGCAACAGGAGATGCATCTTCAACGTTCACCTGTGAAAAGTGAGAAAAATGTTATACAGATGACAATCCCGTTCGAGGAACCAAGGAGCGCGAATTTCTAATAGGAACAAGCAATTAACTATCACAACCATAATTGAATGTCAGAGAGGGAGCAAAGGGATACACAACTAAGATGCCCAGTAGTCCAAGAAATTCAGAAAAGAGGTGGAAAGCCTATTTTGTGAAAACCCGCTTAGCAAGAGCATAATCGAGTAACAAATCTGAGTCCTTTTTTCCTGGATAATTGTATGAACTAGAGTTAACGCGGAGAAACATGTGAGTCTTCGGGATTTCCTATAGGCAAACTTTTTATGCAAGTTTGTCGACCCATTTCATGTTGCACTTCCAAGATTTATCCTATAGTTCTGAGCATTCATCAGTTTGAATGTACCACAAAATCGAAACAGACAAACCACGCAGATTTCAGTAAACAACAGAGTACATAAACATCACAACCGAAGTTAAAAAAAAAGTATCGAAGTAACCATTCTAAACTATCATGCCTGCAATCACTTTATAAAAACTTACACAACCGTGCTAGTGAGTGAATATGGTAAACTGAAGAGCATTTGGGAAAGAATGTAAATTTCCGTAGCCACTCTACTTTAAAATTGAAGGGGAACACACATACGCGAGGATACACATAGAAGGAGCAATGCACGGTTACTATCTACATGATGCAGACTAATAACAGTCTTCTAAACAGAATAAACCAAAGGAAAACAGGAGCTGGGCTATTTAATTAAGGTTTCCCGTTGCTGGAGAAAAATGGGAGAAAAAGTAGAGAGATTTCAAAATTTTGATTTTTTATTAAGGAAGTGAAGAAAAAAATATATTCATAATATCTCTCAATAATGCTAAGCCAAAACACCTAGATTAAACCAAAAAAATGGAGCAAACACTCGGTGCCTAGCAGTACCATGAGGCCCATCTTTGGCGAATTCCTGAAAGGAGGCACTGCAACTTCCCAAGCTTTCTGCTCCAACATAAATTGACCATAATTAATCTAAAACATTGAATAAGGTTTACAAGGGTCGAAAAAATCGACAGTATAAAAGCAGCTGCTATGGTAACTAATCTGCAACAAAGTTTACACAGAACTGTCAAAAGGCAAACTCACCTATCCAGTGTTTGCAGTAGTAGCCGATGCAGAATCTCTACGAATAGGGCGGGACGGCTTGTTGACATAAGAGGAATTCCATTCCCCTCCATCCGAAGCATAATAGTCCATGGGATAATCCCCAACAACATCTTCTTCCCCAACCTGATTTCCATTAGCACATGCACAACCAGAATCACTCTTCTTATTTTTGTCCCACCAAGGAGGAATGAAGCCAAGAGCAATGTCAGCCTCAAAAGGATTCAAAAGGGGCTTTGTAAATGCATCGCCCCAGTCAATGGACAAGCGAGGACAAGCAATCTGAATCCAAGCATCCACTGAGTCTTCAAACAGAGCAATTCTCGGAGGACTAATCTCTGACATCAAAAACACGGTATAAGAAAACCCTTCGTCCTTCATTTTCTTTTCCAGTCTCTGTAGAATCCTGGGATTGCCTTGCCTTCCTAAAGTCCCCAACACAACGCCCCAATTTGAGGCTTCCTTTGCTTTCAAAATCGCGCTCTTCCTTGACTCCCTCATCCCCTTGTGATCATATTCCTCCAAAAACAGTTTCCCCATATATGGGTCGTACCGAAACGTCTTCAGCCCTGGATTTGCTATCATAATCGCTTCTAAATGAAAACGCCCGTCCGCCACAAACACCACTACACTCTCCTCTTCCTCCTCCTCGTTGCCTTTGGTTATTTTGCGTGAGATTTTTGGGGCAGTACAACCCAAAACCTCACCGGCAGACAAGGGTTTTGACTGTGGAATGAGGACCTTGAAACCATGGGTTTCAAGCTCAGGTTTGGCCGCTCGGATTGCGGAGGCGAATTGGATTGTTCCAGCAAGCACTAGGTTTTTACAGTGAGAGTTTTGGAGGTTGAGATGGACGGTCTGGATTAATCGGGAGACATCAATTGAGATTTCAACGAAGACGTAGAGACAGGGGATTGAGGTGACGTGGAGGGGGACAAGGCAGCTGTGGCCAAAGTGGATGAGGAGGTCAGCATCGAGTGCCTTGGCAGCAAGGTCGTCTACGCAGCACGCGCCGTAGGTTGCATCACCGAGAACAAAGCACTGGGAGACACCGCCGAAGGTGGAGAGGATGTCAGAGAGGACCAGAGAGTACATGAGGAGGCCCTCGGGAAGTTGGAGGGCCACCCGTGAGGCATTGGTGGAGCGCACACGCCAGACACACTTGTGGACTTCAAAGTTGTAGTTGGAGGGAAGGAGGGCTATTGCAGCGTTCAGAGCTGAGTCGTGGAGGATTGAGTCCGGAATTTGGTTCCTCACAAACCGCTTTGGTGGCGCATGCGGCTTCCTTGTCTGCTGAGAATCAGGGAGAGGCAACAGACTAGACTCCTGCACAATGCCAGGCCTCTAAATTAATAATAACAAAATGTATTGTACCAATCCAGGCTTTATTAATGGATGATTAGATAATTTCCTCTTCGTTAGCACGAAGCTCTTCTCAACCAAACAAATGACTAAGATCAAAACACTTAAACAACAACATCCGCCTACAGATTATCTGAAGTCCGGATCTACCATTCAGACTAAACATAATAGGGACGAGCATACTTAATCCAGAAAAATTGCAAACATACAAGTAAATATGGCCGCAACATATTGTATAGCCATTCCAAGAACTATCCTTTATGCTTTCCCGTTAATAAAATAAGGCAAATTCGGAGCGAAATTTTCTTTCCCACTTATTTTCTCAGCACCCAAACAGAAAAAGAGTTACAGGTGCCCCTAAATAACCAAAACCCATACGCCTTAAACCCAAAATGCAAAAGGAAAACATATATACATACAATTGTGGCACAGAAGAAGAGATAAGCATGATCAAAGAGCGTGTGAATCCTATCTCTAACTCAAGCATCTGATACAGTGGCAAGCAACAAATTGAAGAGGATTGGATGTGGAACCGATTCAACTCACCTGGCTGGGATCCATATCTTAAAACTCGGAGGGAAAATTGAACTATAGCTTGCGCCTCACAGGGATGAGCATAACCGAAGGCAAACAGACCTCGGTCCTCTGTCTTAACTCACAAGAAGAATTTCTTAGCTCTGTTCTTATGTAATCAATTCAATGGCTGCCACACGCCTATTCAACTGCAACCCACCATGAAAGATGCTCAATGACGCCCGACTGGTATGGAGGAGGGAGGCGGCATCTATGAAATGAAGCCCAAACGGAAGAAAAGGAGTTAAATGTGGAAGAGAGAGGAGGAGGAGGAGGTGGTGGGGGAGAAGGAGGTCGCAGCGGGAGTTGTTAGGGTTTAGGGAGGGGGTAGTAAGCCTACGAACTAAGGAGGTTTTTTGTATTTTTTGGGGTCGGAACGAATAAGGAGAAGTCGAGGTGGCTGGTGGGGTGGTAATTTCATTTTTGGATAAAAAAATAAGAATAAAAAAAATAAAAAATAAAAAAGTAGAAAATTAATGAAAAGTCCTAAAAAACTTATCATTTTTTAAGGGGGGTAATTTCATTTTTGGATACAGAATGAATAGATTCAAGAGATGAGAGAATTAAGGATACCCATCAGAAAGACTAATCCAATCCATAATGATGTACCGGAAAATTTGACATTTTTGTTATCCAACCAACCCTCAAGAGAAGCAAATATAATAGGTACACTAATCAATAACATTATGTTTGGGTGAAGAAATTTAAGATTACTAAGGAATTTAAAAATGACGGAAATTGAAATGACGAGATTTTATTTTTTAGAATTTGTAAATTTTCTTGTTTGGTCAACCTAAAAGAACAATGGAATTGAATACGGAATTTATTATTTTTAATCTCTCAATCATAGAAATTGAGAAATGACACCTATTTACATGGAATTTGAACTTGGGATTTGGAGGTTCCAAATTCCAAGTTTTTTTTTCTACGCGGAAATTCTAAATTTCTATATTTATAAATCCAAACAAGAGAATTAATGCTTGTCAATTTATAAATTATGACTTTTACCAAAATTCTATGTTTATTTCCCTCATCCAAACATAGTGTAAGATTCTAATCCTTCAATCTACCAACAAAAGAATTATACCATTTGATCCCATTATCAGCCAAAAAAATGTAAAAAAACAAAAAAAAACACATCGTGTAAGGATTTTACCATGAATCTTTTTTTTTTTTTTTTTTTTTTTTTATAACTTTACAAATTTTACAAAGGGGCATGCTTGCTTGATCATGCATCTATATGATATGTATACAAAATAGATAGACCTATAGATTCACACCCGATATCTTTATGTAGATAGTAATGGTATCAACTCTTCCATGTTCTATGGGGTGGAATAAATATACTTTTATACGAAGAGGGGAAAGAGTTCGACAAAGTCACACAATAAACAGCTTAATTTAATGTCGATTTCGCCATCCATGAGATTTGAACCTAAAATCTCTTACTTCCAAATGAAGAAAAATATCACCAAATTATAGTACTGAATGACTATTTTTTTAAAAAAAAATCTAAAACTACATAATGAACTTTCTTTTAATCATAAGGACAAAAATCGGTGGCAGTATGATAATTATATTGAATTTGAGGCGCGCTAATACTAGTATTCTAATAGTGGCACCGCCAACTGTTCATTCATATAAACTTCATATTTCTCCTCAGCTCCATATATTATTTTTAAGAGGTGAACTATGATGCCTTAATCGTCGTGATGATCAGGTATGTAGACAATCTAAGAGATTTTTTTTTTCCTTTAAAAAAAATGACAACTGGTGGCAGACCACGGTTATCCACCATTTTCGAGAGCCGGAAAGACTCATAGAGACATTTTAGCATCTTCCTAGCCACAACTCCGGTTTCTACACCAGCAACGGATTTCAAACTCAAAACCTCCTATTTTTAATTTGAAAGAAACATCGCAATCCACCATTTACCACTAAACCACCAACGAGTGGTTGACAATCTAAGAGTTAGATGCAACAACAAAATCTCGGGTTCGTATTTGGGTGAACAGCCTTGATGAACACGATGGTGCTTTAACACAAATTTAATCTCTCTTCTTTGTAGGCAATATACATACCATGGCATTTAAAACAAATAGATAAATGGTTATTTAGAGAAAACAAGGTTATTGACATTAAAAATAATTGTAAACTTGGATAAACTTAATTTAAATCATATACGACACAGTCAAACTCTAAAGAACAGAAAATTGAATTGAATCATACCAGGCTTTACTAAAATTATTACTCATTTTTGTACTTGTTGTTTTATTTTTCAATTATTTTTTTAATTAAAAAAATAAAATAATAAATAGTATAAAAGGAATAATCCGAGAAATCTTCCCAACCCAACTAACAATTAGTTGGATGGGCTGGGTTGCCTAAACCCGAACCGAACCGGCCGGCCGGTCGCGCCAGTGAGAAGTAGGGAACCAACCAATTAGGAATACAAAGAAATGAAGCGCGGGAGGGAAATTGGACGGATGAGGAGATTGTCGTTAGTCGTCGTTAACAAGAAAGTTTCCCAACAATTCTTCCCCCAACTCCACACTCCACCGCTCTTCCTTCTTCAAACCATACGCTGTTACACCACCGCCACCAAATTTACAGACTCCGACAGAGTGAGCAGCTGAGCTCCAATTTCCAAACACAAAATTCATGATATGAACTTCTCCACCCACGCTCACGCTCTCACCACTCACTCTCCACTCCACCGCTTCACCACCGCCGCCGTCGCCGCCCCATGTCAGTCCTCCTTCTCCTGCTCCATGCCCCGTCCCCCCAATCGCAACCGCAGAACTCGCCGCAATCGAAACACCACCCGCCCCACCACCACCACCACCACCACCTCCACCACCATTAAACCCTATTTCTACCCTCCTTCACCATCCAACCCTGATACTCTCCAAGCCACCTTCGACCTCGATTACATCTACCACACCTCCCACTCCACCCTCAACCAATTCATCTCCGACTCCTCCGACGCCCTCCAAGACCTCCGCACTCTCGTCTCTGTCGACGCCGGTAATCGCGTCATCGTCTCATGTCGCCCTTCCACGCTGCGTTTCGTCGGCAATTTGGTGATTATCACCTTCTCCGTCGTTTTGGGGTTTAGGGTTTTGGTTGCCTTGGTCAGGTTAGGGTTTAGGAGTCGGTCTGGGTATGGCAAGGAGGCGACGGTGGTGAGGCGGGATAGGAGTCTCGGGGGAAAAGAGGTTGTGGTAGGGATAGTGGAGAAGGAGAGAGTTGATGCGAGGAAAAGAAAGAGTTTTGGGATTTTGGATAATTCGCTGTCAATGCCGAAGAGTAGGATGGTGGATGGTTTGGGGAGGATGTTAAAGAATCAGGTTCGGTGGGCGAAGAAGCTGCCGAGCTGGTGGCCGAGCTCAGCACCGCAGCAGAGTCCGGTGGTGGATAAGGAGTACTACCAGGGAGAAGCAGACAGATTGGTTAGAGGTCTGTTTGTTTCCTTTTTCCTTTCATTTCTCACTTTTATATTTATGACTTTCTACGGTATTGTTTGCATATAGATTCATGTCGAAATTAATTTGGTTTCGGTGGAGTGGCATATATAACTGCAGTTTACCAAAATCTTCAAGCTTTCATTACAGTTGCAATTTAATATTTTCGAGTTGCTTAAATACCACTTAAGGAGCTCATATTAACTTGATTTCATTTTGGGTTTTCCTTTTGTTGTAGGTAAAAGTTGCACACTTCTCAGAGTTTCGTAATGTTTTGATCACAATTTACATTCTAATTGCTAACTCATCCACTTGATTTCCAGTGATCACGGACAATAGAATGAGCGGAAAGGACATAGGGGAGGATGACATTATTCATGTCAGTGCTTTTGTGTATCTAGTTGATTTGTGCATTACTTTTATGAAATTTACAGTCTCATGATTGGTTGATAAATACATAGGTAGGTGCTTTAACATGCATGTTTTTGTAGGTTCACACACTTCTTATATGTATACATCATGAGATTTTTATAGATTTCTATGTTGATGTAGCGGTAGCACTAATTCAGTTTAGGGCACTCTTTGTGAGGTTTCTGCTGATATGTTAGCCTAAAAAAGTGTAACATAACAATCTTTCTATTAATAAGTTAATTGTTTGCAAGCATGTTTCACTCACATGGATACAATATTAAACTACTGTGCACCTAATGGAAGAGGGGACGTAGCTCTTGCACCATGTGAGAATGAATGTTTATATTATCTAAAGATTATGCAGAGTGTTACAATGTTTGTTACTATAGTTGAAAGTTGTGGTTTTTTTTAGGATTTTTACAACATCAATGTTCATATGTGAGAACCTTGTTGATATGGGGAATTAAGAGGTCATGTTGGCATCATTTTTGTCATACGGCTTTCTTATTTGAACCTCTGAAACAGTTCTAGCATACAATATTTTTTTAAATTTGACTCTTTCGATTTTACTTGCATTGTCTTTCACTATTTTAACCCTAGCAAATTAAATTCCTTTTGTCTAAGTCTAACATAACCATGGACATTTCACAGGTTTTAAAAGTTTCACCAAAATGTTATTCTCCCTATATGTATTGTGTGTGCATATATATATATATATATGTAGGATGATTTGAAAGAATCAATTTGTAGTGCATCAAGTGAAAATAAAAAAAAAAATACTAAATACGATTCTATAGGGTTCTCTCTTGAAATATTATGTTCTGAAATTGTTTTGATGAGCATGTTTGGTTCGATGTATTGTTTGTGAATTTCAATAGCTTGTTAAGTTTATATTTTGAGTTTTTTATTTAACATGTGCTCTCTAATGGATTGTTAACTGCTGGTAAACAATCCTTTCTATAAAATCTGAATCATTACCGTAATTTCTTTCTTGATGGTTTTATTACAATTTTATGCTGTGTTAACTGATCATTCATAATACATTGTATGTCCTTTGCCTGAGTGGGTGAGCAGTTACGTCAAATATGCAGGACATCTGGAGTACGGGTCTCCTTTGATACAACAAATACACGAGATTCGTTCTACCGGGTGTCTGTTGAATATGTCTTAAATGTTTGCAGCAGGTGTGATTCTCAGATGGAATGCTTCAACATTTCAGTAGTTTCCAATATTTTTCTTTGTTTCGGCTACTTTGCTTTCTCCTGGTGGTATAACTTATCTAGTTATATGACAGGGCCCCAAGTCATTCTACTTATGTTCGGATTGACGGAGAAGATGTTTGTCATTTCATTGCTGGGCTTGCCGGGAATATTGGCCTTGACAACATTCGTGCTGCAAGAATTATGTCTGCAGCAGTGGCTGCACGTACACGCTCACGTTTTCTGCAGGCATGGGTAATTTTTCTACTTTTGTTCTTTTGACCATGTTCGTGTCATAAGCTTGCAAGCAAACTGAAAATGATGTGAAGTGTCTCTCGTTGCATTGACAGTTATTTTGACATCATATTCTCCAAAAGCCAAAGTTAAAAAGAAAACTTGTGCACAATATTTGGTGGAATATTCTGTGAGAATGTAGCAGGTTAAATCAGAAATGAATGCTTTAGGGAATTTTAGCTCTCTTTTCTGTTGTAGAGACATTGTGAGTATCAATCTCAGGCAGGTTTAGACCCTCTACAAGACTTACCCATTGAACTTTAATTTTGATTTGGAACAAAAATTAGCATGCCAGTAACTTATGCTGTAGAATCTCAATAATTCAGAACTTATAGAATCTAGTAATCTAAGAAAATAAAAATACGAGGCCTCCAATTAAAAAGACACGAAGCCTCAGTTATTTAGCTAACATTTCTGAAAACAATTCATCACTTTGTCAGAAATGATTACTAACTAAATTTTTGCTTCAACTTGTCTGTTTGGGGTCCTGGTATTCTTAATTTTTTATTTATTGGATTCTGTATTCATGGGAGTTTTTCGGGCATATGTTACTTTAGTGATGAATATTGAGTTTTGGACCTATATTTCGATGTTCTCCATTGAAAATTTTAGAAATATTCTTTTACCTTTCAGATAACACCTTCTCTACTCCACTTAATTTTTAAAGGTCTTTTTCCCAACTGTTTGACTGCAGGCATTGGTAATGCAAAGTAAACATGCAGAAGCACTAGTCGAACTGTCAAAGATATGCCTGCTTTTGCGGATATTCCCTCCCGAGGAGTCCTCTGTATGTGGATTTTTTATTCATAAATTAATATACCATATCTAGATATTTCCTTTATACTTCTTTATTATTTTGGGGATTTCGTCATGATTTTTTGGTTCATAAACTCTAAAAGCATCTATATTGTTTGGTTAATTTTTATTTTGTGCTCGGCGCATGACCACCTTATGACAATTGGGTCAGTCTCTATTATCTATTCTTCCCTATTCTCTGACTCAATCCCATACCCATCCCTTCTCTTATCATTCAAGAAACCTCTCTCTCCCCATCAATTTGTACACGCATAAGTTGTTATGGGCTGGTGATATGAACAATTATTCTAAGTAAACTTCCTTACCAAGTACAAATCCAAACTTCAGGGAGCAATGGGGCACATTTTAAAATTCAGAGGCATTGG
Source organism: Pyrus communis (assembly GCF_041283825.1). Lineage (NCBI taxonomy): Eukaryota > Viridiplantae > Streptophyta > Magnoliopsida > Rosales > Rosaceae > Pyrus > Pyrus communis. The sequence continues at coordinate 2,967,803 of NC_142568.1, forward strand.
TGTTGTTTACCATTGTATAATGTACCTTGGTTGTGTTTGAAAACATTTTTCTCCTTGCACCATTTTCACATCATCGCAATGGTTTTACATTAATGCTAAAAGTTATGTTCTGATCAATCCTATAGCTTGATCTTTAAGACAGTCATTTGTGATCTGGTGTTAGAGGTTTTCGTATTACTATAGTCAAATGCCTATGTGAGAGAACATTTTCTTTGGCCTGCTTTAGTTCCTTTTATTTACATATGCTGCATCACAAACTGAGTGGCTTTAATTATGAGTTTATTTTGCAGCCTGAGATGGAGATGGTAGCTCGAGGCTTGGAAAAACATTTGAAATTGGATCAGAGGGAATTTCTAATGAGCATGCTCACTGGCGTTTGCAGTGAGGAAAGCCAAAGAAGAGCAGCAGAAGCTTTGGGTTTGGTGCGTGGCATAATTCTCAATTTGCAACTTTTATTTTATGCAAATAATGCGACAAATCTCTGAGTGTGGTTTTTTGGGTCAAGTATATCTCTAAGAGTGATTAGTTATAACTTGTGTGAACAAACTAACTTTTACTATGAAGCTTTAGCTCCATCGATATAGAAATCAGGCATAAGACAAGAACCGATTTGCTGAGAATTGGGAATAATTAGGTCACTGATTTTTACTTACTGCAGTATACGTCGCCACATTTTCTGGACAGTTGGCAGCGTAAACTTTAGCAATATCTCAGAGTTGTCTCCAAAAGTGAATCCAGATTCATTTGGGTTAGCTCAAGTCCAGGCGTTGTGGTTTTGGTCTGAAGCAAAAAAATTGAAACAAGTCTTCTAGGATTCTTTGTCTCAATGTCTGATGTCTGGTATTTTGGTTACTTATTTATTTACTCATTTTTATGACAGAACCCCGACGGACAATTTTTGGGGCTGGACGGGGAAATCATGGATGCCGTGTAGACTACCCATACGGGGAGACAGACTAAACTTTCTAGCTGAAAGTGAAAGGTGTTGATCTTGACCCGTTTATCCACTGTTGGGATGAAATTTGGTTTTTCGTTGTGGATGCCGAAACTGTATTATTTTTATGTCATTATGGTTTTCTGTTGACAATTCTGTCTATAAGTCCGACGCATCAACTTGATTATCTTTCTTTGTTTCCTAATAGTTTTCCTCGTTTCCTTGCAGATGCGATCTTCAAGAGGTCTTGGCGATGATGAATCGATGATGATGATGAACAATAAAAGTAGTTTACTGGGTAAATAATCATCAGCACATAAGGTTGTGTATTTACATCTGTGATCGTATGTCTGTATTCGCACAAATTTGTTCGTTCTGTTATCATATGTCTGTTATCATATCATATAATCCAAGAAGCGGAAGCAGAAGAACGATCCAAGAATCAAAGATCGCGAAGAAAACCAAAGACCTCGAATGCAAAACAAAACACAGAAGCAACATATGTTTACGAACGCAGGAAAACCTTCACATTTCGTAGCCTGTTATAACCATTGTTTAGACAAAATTGAATGGAAGGTATGTTATAATCATCACTTAATTAATCCACAGTGACTGAGATAACGAACCTGATGACACAATAAAAAACGTGCACTTATTTTTCGGGTATGAAAAGTCCTAATTCACCGTCACTGTAGGATAGCTAAGATATACATTTGTTCATCAAATATTCTATGCGCCAGATTTTGAGCTTGTTTCCGAGGGTTGGTTTGGTATTATTGTGTTTTGAAAAAAAATTACTTCACGTTTTCAGCTTATTTTAACCAAAAATTGTGAAAATAAGTTGTTTTTAAGTGTTTACCAAACACTTTTTTGAGCTCAGCTTTTTTTTATACCCATTTTTTATAAAAGCACATCAGTACCAAATCAGTACTGAGATTTTAAGGGTCTTATATATAAGGATCCCTCCTTAAGACGGTTTTTCAAAGTAGGACAATGTATTAATTCTAGAAAGTAATAACTTAAATCAAAACAAACTTTCAAACTTATTGTAAGTTTACAAATGTTATTAAATACAAAAGCAGTTCAATTGTTGCTAATACGTAACCAATAGCTGACATCATTATCACCATAACTCGTCGAAATTCCCATCACCGTTGCAATTCTCGGCAACATCATCATTCACGGTAGAAGATTTCATGTGTTTCTGGATGAGCTTATGAGAAGTATGAATGTAAAAATGTGTGTGTGAACAGCTTAGAAACTCTTTTTTTTTCTTTTTTCTTTTTTGGGTGGTTCGAAAAAATATAGTAAGAAAAGTGGTGATGTTGTCTAGCCAATAAAACTGGATTAACGCCTATTGATTTCATCACACGCGCATTTTAGTGGGACCATTTCTTGTTCGTCTAAAATACGCCATGGCACTGACCTTCACATTACTTGACCTCTCACCCCTTTCTTCCTTTGTTTTGAAGCAGCAGAAAACCAAGTACATTCGTGTTTGTCACGCGCCCTCCCTCTCTCTCTCTCTCTAACAAACCATTTCCGCTCCAACCGTCTCAGTCTGCATCACACTCACGTAGTTTCTCTCTCTCGCTCGCTGTAAGACTCGACGCTCTTAAACTCTGTTTGGTTGCCGAGAAAAACCCTCGGAAAATAATAAAAAATGAAAAATTAGGGCTCGATTTTGACTTTCGCTTCTCGGCTTTCTTCCCGGGAACCAATCGGAGCTCTGACTGATCGGAATTTCTCTTCTGCAGGTCCTCGTAAGATCCTTGTCGTGAAGCCGTGTTTGTTTGCGTCGTATTTCTTCAAGGTGAGTGTTGCCGCATCCATTTGTTCTGCGATTCTAAAATTCTCAATCGAAGCCCTAATTTTTGTTACCTTCCGATTCGCTTCCATTGATTCGTTTTAATAGATCTGCTAATTCGGTGTTGTTTTTTGCAGCGAATTTACAGCGAAAATGGTTTCCTTCGAGATGAATGATAGAAAAAGTGAGTAATTTTAGTATTTTTTGCTTCTCGTAGTTTTCCAAGAGATTTGGATGCTTTTGATTACGCTGTTTGATCAATATATTCATATGTATCTTGTTTAGTGAACAACTTGTTACATTTGGATGCTTTTAATTACTTTGTTCGATACGTATATTATGTAATCTTGTTTATGTGATCAGTTTGTTTTTGGTAATACTGATAGTTAATTATTTGAAAACTTGAAAGATAATTTAGTGTATTGTAAGACACGAGATGTCAGTAACGATATTCTCCAATCTAAATTGTTGTTTGTGCAATTGTAACAGAGATTGGACTAGGCTTGACCGGATTCGGTATATTTTTCACGTGCCTGGGAATGGCTTTCTTCTTTGACAAGGGATTGCTTGCAATGGGAAATGTAAGTGTCTTTTATAATTATACCAAGGCTTCTTTTTGTGTTGCCGTCTTTTCTCTGTGGTTGTAGTTGTACCTTTTATTGTTTTAGTTATTGTTCTACTTGATCCGCGTTTTAACACTGCTCATTTGTTTGTGGTGCTTAATCAGATCCTCTTCTTGTCAGGAGTGACTTTAACCATTGGATTTAAGCCCACGATGCAATTCTTCATGAAACGTCAAAATTATAAGGTTTATGACGATTAACCTTTTTCTCCATTCGCGCATGTTTGTCCGTGCATGTATTGTAACTTTTGTTTTTAACCAGATTTTTTCCTTTAACTGTACAGGGAACAATTTCTTTTGGTGTTGGCTTCTTCTTTGTGATCATAGGGTGGCCTATTATTGGCATGATTTTGGAGGCATATGGGTTCATCGTACTCTTCAGGTCTCTAGGATTTTTTACTTTGATCTTTTTCATACTAATAAATTGATTTCTGCATATATGAAGTTGCTGATGGAATGTGTTGTGCAGCGGCTTCTGGCCAACACTGGCAGTTTTTATTCAGAAGATTCCAGTTCTTGGCTGGCTGTTTCAACAGCCATATGTTAGATCGGTATGTTTATTTGCTATTAATCTTTCATAATAGTGGATTAATTTTATGCAATGTCTGCTCGAATTGCACATACATGAAAGCCATTCAAGTCAAAACTGGGAAGCCCTTGTGTCTTATTTGTTTTAATAACACGATTTACATCTGTATTTGGCATGGGAGTTAGCCTAGCCATTTTTCTGGTCTTAGAACCCTGGTTAATTATTGTTAAGCATGAAGACGAACGTGTAGGAATGAGGAGCACATTGTTCAGTACTAAGAGATTATTTGACGTAACTGATAGATAATGCAAACTTGAGCCTTTTTGCCTAAGCTGGATGGTATATACAAAAGTAAGAGACCGTGTTGATTACACACCCTTCTTTTTCTAACAATCTAAAAACTTCATTGAAAGATAATTTGCTTTCTTTCTTCATTTGTAAAGGAAACTCTAAATGCACAAAAGACTTGTATTCAACCTTATCTTCATTTCTCATCTTGTGAACAATTCTCAGCTTCTTTTGTTGGCAGTTTTCGTAATCATAACTGTTTAGATCATTAGTCGTAGTGAATAAGTTTTAAACACAAGTAAGCACATTTTTTTTTCCTCAAAAACAAAGAGTACACTTTGATATCTAATTAAGAAAAGAACAGTTCTTGATTTTTATGTATTGTCTTAAGGATTATGCTATACTTTTCATTCTTTTTCGTAAGTCGAAATATGTGTAAATTGTATTTCTATTATGTCTTGGCGTTTGACTTGGAGAACTAAAAATGAAATATCAAAGGGCAAGGGGTTAATTGACACATGGTGTTTCAGCAAGTTAATTGGATTTACCTGGAAACAAATTTGAAAGAGCTTTGAACCTTTTTTATAGTAATAAACAGGACATATTTGTCATGTTTCTTAACGTATTTTGTCCGAATTATATTTAGTTTAGAACAGTTGTTGCTTTACTCCTAAATAGAGTAATGGTTGTAAGATTAATTATGGGGTTAAGTTAGTACCTTGTGATTTATATAACCTTCCAACAGAGGAATCGAAGACTTTCAGCTCCCATCTAGGCTCTAGCTAATATAAGCCAACTTCACAATTTCGTGCCCAGTATAAGTTTTCTGTGGTACTGTAGAGTCTCTTCCATTAAGTTGGTAGCACTTTATCAGTATATATCATATATTACGGTGGCACCTCCTTGCACAACAGGGAGTTCAAATAATCGAGGATATAGTCTGTCTTGTCTGTGACTCTACGTTATATTCGTATTTCTTCTTGCCTGAATATGAGCTTTATCTGTACTATTCCCATTGCAATTAGATGACTTGTTTGTGTTTACCCCCTATCCCACTCTGATGTGCAGGTCTTTGACCGATATCGTGGCCGACGGGTGCCTGTGTAAGCAAGGAAACAGAGTGCCACTAATCTGCGGGCAGGCGAACCTGTAATTTCTTGTAAAATACTTTTTAGATGGCGCAGCATAATTCTTTTTATTCAGTTTCCAAAGTGACCGTAGGAAATGATCTCAGTGAACGGGCTTTTATCGTTTACCAAAAAAAAAAAAAAAAAAAAAAAAAAAAGAAGTGAAATTGAAAATTACATATGGGCTTTATGTGTACTACTCTGTCTTGGTTTTTGCTTATTTTGTTACCTTTGCTAAGTGTAAAATTCTTAGAAAAAACATTTCAAATAACTATCTAATGTTTGGAAACTTGGTAATCTATCATGTCACTAGTATGTTTAAAATATTAGTACAAGTGGAAATATTGATGAATATATCGGTATCGATTGTTTTCGATAAAATGGTAGAAATTTAAAATTATACTTCAGGAAATTTTAAACATTAGTTTAGACGAAATATAAAAGGTTTTTTCGATATTAGTGTAGACGAAATATAAAAGGGTTTTTCGATATTTAACCAATATGTTGAGAATATTGATGAAATTTGTTGACTTTACCCCCTCTTTTCATCTCTTTTTCTGATTTTGTCAACATTTTAATGGAAATATTACCGTCAATTGTAGAAATTCCAAACGCTCCATATCACTAGCATGAAGTGATGACGAGAAGAAATACTAAAGCTTTTTCACCCTTACGTTGTCTATGGGACTTTGAATCTACAAATCAACCCCTTGTACCCAGTAAATTGAAGTTTAACTTGGCTAATAGGGATCCAATTGAAGATTCAGAATACATAATTGGAATGCTCTAGAATTTACTTCTACTCAAAAACACTTCTATTTTTATTAGGCGTGCGTAGAAATCTTCAATAAAAATCCAAATTGCTTGTTCCTGAGGAAGCACACGTTAAGTGCTTCTCAAAAAAGCAATTCCTAGTTCTTTGTAAACTATAATCACTTTTACCTCTTTGTCAAAACATTGTCGAAAGGGCTTTTGGTTATTGAGAAGGGATATAACCATTCTAATGACACTGCTATAGCTTACTAATATGCATACAGGATCGTAACGGACCATCTTTGCAACATCAAAGGTGAGAAGAAAACTCAACTGCGAAGCTTTCGATTTTTTTTTACAGACGATAGTAAGTGTAGCATTCGTCGAAGGATCAAAATCCATTGAAATAGCCCATTCCAGTTGCCTGTTAGAGGCGTACCTTGCAGATGTTTTCATATTCTTCGGCCTTTCTCTTGATATTCTGGCTGCAGATAAAAACCGGGATTAGTTAGGCTCCTATACCCTCACCACATGATATGGCAGCACGACTCAAACTTTCAGCATTTACTGTGTTTCGCCCTTCGATTTTTTTTCCTTGTTGCGCCGTTGCCTCTGACGGAAAAGCTGGTGGGCGACAACTTTCTTCTGGTCATGTGTTTTTGTGTAATCTTCCTTCTTGTCGTTCTTCTTGTGGAAAACATTCCCAGTCATGCTTCTTCTAGTCATGCTTCTTGTGAGAACACCTACACTACAGCTAGGCCGAATCTTGCAAATTTTCTTATTTTCTTCTGTCATCGGGTTCTTGTCCTCCTTAACCTTAACCTTCTTATGCTTAGCTGGAGTATCAGTTGTTCCAGAATCCACATTTGGCACTGGACTACGATTTTCCATATTTAAACCGATTGGTGATCCGGTATGACCAGAAGCATTGTCCCCGGATGTTTTCAGTATATCACTGAAAATGCTCTTTACCAGTGAACAATAATCAGAGTCTCCAAAACTTAACATGGACAGATCACGTGCCCTTGTCACTGGTAGATCATCTAAAGAGCGTAAAGAATTACTCTCGTTGGTTCCTGAAGAAACGTTGAACTTTTTGTAAGCTGAATTCCTCATTGAAGCAACTATGTCGGTAGAATCTTCACCCGTGACAACAGCAGCATATTCCTCCCAGTCAAAAGGAAATCCAAGAAGAAAGTGATCGTATAGCTGACAGATTAGAAGGCATAATGTCAAGTTCAATTGGAAAGTTGGAAGAAACCTTAACAACTAACTTATATCTTCAGAAGTTCCAGCAAAATATTAACTATATCAATTCAATCATACAGGAGCGATGACACTTCGTTTGTTTATTTTATCAAACAGCGTTATGAAGAATTAGAACATCGTAATCCTCTAAATTCTAATCAATGACAGTACCTACTCATAATAAGGCATCTCCTATTTTTGCCAATCCCTTGCATTTTGGCCTCGTTTGGTGTCTAGGATTGGATTGTAATGGATAACCACTATTAAATAATCATTCATAGTTTGTTCGAGGAAGAAGTAAAAGAAATTATGTCCTGACTTCCGCTTGAAGGTAATCCACTCAAAATGAAAACTCATTCAACTCCACCTTCAATATACCTTGAATTTTATGAATTACCAATCCATTCCAATCATAGGCACCAAACGAGCACTTAGGGTTTAGGTTCATTTTTCTTAAATCGAGAGGTAAGGCATACAAAAGAAAACTACATACCTCGGATGGAAAGCCATTTTGATGCGTGCGAGACCTATTTAAACAACCACCAACTGTGATCATGATCCCATCTACCGTCTCAAGAACAGTGGCAGAATGTCTCTTGGAAATGGCTGCTGAACAAAAAACTCTTACTCCTAGTCTCCTGTCATACGAAAATACAAAAATGATATTAAGATGAAGAATAATTCTTAAGACATTCATCTGGACAGAAATGAGTTGAGTAACTAAGATGCAACATATTCCTGCACAACTCCAATGCCACAGATCGAACAAGAAAAGTTCAATGGCTGATCAGCAAAGTAATTTTCCATTCTGTATGTTATCCAAAACAACAGTTGCATATAGCAACACCGACGCTCTATAGTTGCAGCTGGATAATTTTCAAAATCGAAATACTAGTTTCACTCTCAAATTAGTAGTTTCCCGTGACCCTTTCGCTACACGAAAGTGAAAGGGGAATCAAAAACTGGTTACACACACATCACAAAACTTATTTCAGAAAATTCTTGTCTTCTCAAACAATCATTAGACCAAGAAGACATAGCACAAAAGTAGGTTGGTTAATTGAAGAAAGAAAAAAAAAAAAGTACAATTTCGAAACATTCAAGCTGTCATAAACTGAATTGCTTTTACTTAAACCCCTAATTCTTCAAATTCACACTGAAAAAAACCGGAAACCATTCCGATTCCTTTCTGGGTTCCGCTCAGTTGCCTTGGAATTTGAAATTCCTCAAGAACAAGCAACATCTCAAACGAAAATCAAACAGAAATAATAGAGTGAATAATTACGAAAGAAAGGGTATTACTCTCTACAAGCAAATCCTCCAACGGCCAAACCCTTTCCTTTAGCCTTTACCAGCCACCAATCTTGCAACAAGACCTGTCAAAAATATAAAAAAAAAAAAATAAGAAAAATAATCGAAATCAAAATGTTGAAAAGAAGAAGAAGAAGAAGAATGCGTTGGGAATTAACCGATTTGACTGAGGCGGGTGTGATGGCGGTGCTCGAGAATGGGGTTTTGGGGTTTCGGGCATTTAAATGGGGATCCCGATCATTTGCAGGCGTTTTCGGGTCCGGAGTTGCAGTGGCCGCCGCCGCCGCCTTTCTTCTTGTCGTCACCATTGCTGTGTCGGAGTGGCGGCGACTATTCAGTTTCCTCAGTAACAGTCCACTTAGTTTCAACTGAACGAAAATTTTAGACAAATATTAATTTCAATCCAAATACTCGGAAATGAGTATTCATTTCAATTTTTTGGAATCGAAATTTCGGAATCTCATAAACTCATGCCGATTTGAAATTTTCAGAATCGGGTTAAATTTGGAATTTTATAAATTATGGAGTTGTATGATCAAAAGTATTCCATCTCCATGGTTCTTTCTACATAATATATATTTTTATAATCTTTCTACATAATATATATTTTTATAGTTCTCAAATTTTTATGTGATATATTATCTAAAAAGAAATAGAATGATATTTGAGTATATTATATAAGAAAAACAAATGAAACATATCTAAAATCAATAAGTACATATTTAAAAGTGTGCTATCTAGAGTTAGGCAAGTTTTTGAAATTTTTAATTCAGATTCGGAATATTCAAATATGTTGTAATTCTAGCCAATTGTGCATGATCGCCAGTTATGAAGCTTTTATTTCCTCAGGAAATAGGCATGACAGCCAGTTGTCCAATTTTTTTTTCCAAGAAATATGATATGATGGTCAGTAATTTATGCGCATGTTAACCAGTTGTCTAGTCTTTTTCAAGGAATACGCATGATAGCCAATTGTAAAGTATTTTCCAGAGAACATGAATGATAGCCAGTTGTCTATAAGCTTGCAAGCCAATTGTGAAGTTTTTTTTTTTTTTTAAATGTGCACGCGAGCCAGTTATGAACTCTTTTTTTAGAAAATATGTATGCTAGCTAGTTTTACAAATTTTCTCTTTAGAGTAATGTTGAAGAAAATAAAATGTTATATTTGGATTCACAATTAACGTTAAGTCTGGTGCAATAAAAATAATCTTAATTTTTACATACTTAAATGAATGGGGTAAATCCTAAACATGATAAATTTTATTTAAAAGAAAAATAGTGTTTTCCACACATGTCTTTTTATTTTTCACACAATTCTCATTTTTGACTGTCAAATAAAAATCAATTGAAGAAAATAAAAAGAAGAACTAAAAAGGCGTGAGAAAGATTAAAAAAGATGTATAAATGAATAGTAACTGTCACATGTCCACACTTAAAACTGATTATTTAAAAAATAAAAAATAAAGGAAACAAAGTGAAATCCGAGCTTTTTTTTTAGGAGTAACCTATCCACACACTACTTTTACTTATCACACGTCAGTGTTAATTTTTGTCTTTTGATTTTCATCAATTTATTCAATTCGACGGTCAAAAATTGAGAAGGTGTATGAAAAATAAAAACGAATATGTGGATATCGCACCATTTTTTGTAAGGAGAATAGTAATTAATTCTAGTAAGCTTCAATTTTCTGATTGCCTGAAATCGGGGCGAGTATTCAATATTAACCTTAAGATAATGCTAGGGAGATCAAATTCTTAAATTTGTAAACTAAATAATGTGTCATCAATAAAAATATAAGCACGTTAATCAACATTTAGAACTCGTTTGGATGTGCTTTTAAAATGACTAAAAGCGTTTTTAGTGAAAATGTTTTTGGAACCAATCTTTACTAAAAATGCAAGTGAATCTTGGAAAAACACTTAAATTGCTTCCTAGAAGAAGTACATAACTGATGTTTCTTGCTAAACCACTTTAAGTGCTTTTGGAACCTAAAACAATTTTCCCTAAAAACACTTTCAATCATTTTAAAACCATATCCAAACAAGCCATTAAGTAATACTCCAATCAACAACCAAGTCATTTGATTTACAAAATTTAATTCATAAAAGCATTACCCTTAACTCTAAGGTCGTAAATAAAAAATAATAATAAAAACTCGATCTCCATGCACAACGGAAGCTTGCTGACATTGGATAGGCCTTTTGAGGTCGACAACGATTAGTCGATTACTGAAAGAGGAGCCGCCGACTTTTTCTGCATGCTGGTTCCCACAGCCGGCCTGTTCGACAGAGCACAGCCGTAGAGCAGTAGAACCACCGCACTCGGCGACCGTGATCTGGCTGGCGCATACAATTACCACGACGGCAGTTGAACCAACCAAGTAATGTGCTAATGCTTGGTCTTTTAGAACCATTAACATAATAGATGTAACCTGTAGGCATGCTGCGGCCTGATCATTTAGCCAACCTTCATTAGAGGGTGGAGATGGAGAAATTTTTTGGGGTGCCCAGAATACAAGGAAGAACATCACATGTCGTATTCCACCCGTGTTTCGAACAAACGAAAAAAATCTCTGGTGGAGATAGGAGACTGGTTCAAAAGCAAAACTCACAAACTTTTTCTCAGTAAGATTGTTTATGGTACTAAATTACTAATACAAAACATTACAGTGATAAAACAACCGAATAAATTAGGCTATTTGTATTGTAAAGTGCAACGACTTTGAAACTTCAGGTAGTCTTGCTATAACTTCCAGGAGTACACGATTTATTTAAAAGATTACAGCAAGCTTCAGTTTTCCGACTGCCCGAAATATCTACCTGAAATCGTGGCAAGAATGTTCAGCATTACTGCCTCCTCGTCAAGTGTAGACTTTGCAGCTCGCAAGGCAGCGCACTTCCTAAGTAGACTCCGAAGAGAAGCGCCGGTATCAGCATCTAGTGGCATATCGACTACCGCACACAGTGCAAACAGCCACAGGCATTCATTCCTTGACAGAGTGCTCATGTCCTCTGCCGCTTTTATGCGTTTTCTCAACATTGACACTCGAGCTACAGAGTCCATTTTTAAGATCGCCGACAACAAGGGGGTGTCGCTGGAACTTTGAGTCACACGAGGCTTGGGACTTGAGTTCTCGGCAGGAAGTGAGGCATTACTTCCTGAATTAATTGACAAGGATGGCTGATCTGTGGAGCTCCCAATGATGGAACGGTCCTGAGGCCAGTGGAAGTCAACTTCATTGGATTCTACATTAAGTAAATTTTCAAATTTTCCATGAAGAATAATTGATTGGGGACCTCGAGACGTGCTTGCATGAGAACCCTCAAGACCAGACAGAGCCTGAGATTAAGATAAAAGTAGAAGTCAGAAAATGAAGTCAACTCTCAATTTAAGCAAAGGCATTACCTTAAGATCCCTAGTTTATCAAACGTTCTCAAATCGTTTTCAATATAAATAAATTTAAGAAAGCACGGCTCTTGGTTTTGGAAAAGAATAATGAAAAAGATAAAAGAATTGCCAACATGTAAATAAAATTTGAAGAACACAACTAAAGAATTGCCAACATGTAAATCAAATCGTTTTCAAACTTTCTTGCAGCTTTATGATGCATTTCCTATTCTTCTGAAGAACACAACTAAAATAAAATTTGTCCTAATAAGCAGATATCACTAAAATGCATTCCCTACCCTCCACATTCATAACGATTTTGACTGCCGACTGAGTCTAACAAAAGGTCCAAAACTAGAAATATCGTGTGCCAGAAAAAAGGAGAAAATTTCAAAAATACAGAGCAAATTAATACAAAGAATGTACAGAAGGGGAAAAAGATTTCCATGCAAAAGGATGTCAACTGTTGTGAATTTGTGATCAAGAATAAGGGAAGTGAACTAAAATAAGCAGAGCTGACCAACTTTTAGTCAATTTTCATGTTTACTATGCCAATAATTAGTTCTCGTATGGGAGGTGGACGAAGAAAAATCAGGAGGCGAACATACCAGCCTTAGCTCTGAAAATTCCGTAAGAAATGCATCCTCCCACTGTTTCAGGGGCATCAATTGTTCTGGACACTTGGCAATCTCAGGAATCTTGGGCATATAAGCACTCTGCTCCTTGTTAAATTTACTTCTATCAACCTTGGCTATCTTCACTTTTGGAATTTGGGCAGCTTCCCACCTAAGAAAGAAAGACAAATACCATTAGTACAATTCTCACTTTCAAACTTACTCAGGATTACCACATGACTACCTAAGCACATCCCCTTATACATTGATCTAAGGACAATGGAATCAAATAAAAAAAAACTCTGAGTCAAACAGGTTTCTCACATAAAGGAAAAAATAATTAAACCAACCTATTAAATCTATTTAAAATATCTTCAACAATTAGAACTCATAAGAAGCTGAGAGGCAGAGAGCGATTCAATAGTTTCATCTTCATCTAGTCTTTCTAATGCGTCAAAATTTTAGTTATGGAGGCTTTATTATGGTTCAAATATCGCTTCAATGAATTTGATTAACACATAGGCTCACCATATGACATTTTGATTTCGACCTCTACACAATTCCTGACAGCCAAACTTTAGCAACTTTTGGCAAAAGCTCTCAGTGGATGCACCGCATTTCAGATGCTTTAGCTAATAGGTGATCTGGACTGTGAAGATATGGACCACCGATCTATGTTCTAACACTCTCGCTTAACCTTGGGCTCTCTAGTTATGAAATTGAACATAAATACGAGGAGTGTTGCAGGGATTTAAACACAGAGATCTTCCACTCTACGACCATGTGAGTTTTATTGGTTTGCAACTGTTTCTAAAATCTTAAACTTGCCTACATAATGCAGAGAAGGAAACCTTGTTTGAATCTTCCTCCTCAATGGGGTGTATGTGCAAAAGAGATTCTGAATGTCTGAATCATTTAATGCTCCATTGTCCAGTTGTGTATTTTTCGAGGATAACGCTGCTATTGGGGTACAGATTGAGTTGGCAAATCCCAGCTTATTATGCATTACTTTGTGAGAAGAATACTATTTTACGGAGAGAGAGGCAAAAAGGGCATGGGGATAGGAAGATGTGGTTCTGTAGTGGCAATATTTTGGTTGTTTGGATGGAGAGAAATAGAACTCTTGAGGGATGTGGACCGTTTGTGGCAATATTTTCATTTCTGGACAACCGACCAGCTTCAATTTCCTCAGATTTCAAGGACTTTCATGCTATGTCATGTGTATTAGTTGCCCTTTGTTTTCATTGGTTTTCTGTTTTGCTGTTCTTTAGTTGGGTGTAGTTTAAGGAATTGTAATTTCCTCATCTTTTCAATGACAATCTTTGTTTCTTATCAATGAAAATCTAAGTTTTTTTAAGATGGGCAACGGTCCTTTAATGTTAAAAAATATACAAACCACTCGACCTAATCTAGATATTATTGTAAGTGCAAATATGATGGATGAAAAATGAATATGGTGACAAGGGTTGACAGATGTAACATTAATCCCAAGGATGTAGGATCCTTCAGATGAATCAATAAAATTTGTATTAAGCATCAACGAAGAACATCACAGAAAAGAAGGCAAAGAATAAACAAAACCATACTGAGTTAATCAATATTATAGAGGACAAGAAAGCATGACAGGTAGAAAAGATATTGCTTAAACGAATAAGGCCTTGTGGTTTACGATGAATAAAAGTATTTTAAGCAGGGAAATAATAGAACTGTTACCATGACTCCATAAATCACTCCTAAAGAGAAACATATGCTCGCTGAAAAATCTCGAAACGCAATCGTGTCATAAAAGAAATTTTCAATGACTCCAGAGTCCAGACACACGATTAACCTAAACATATATTGGACTAACATTAATTCATGACTCTAGACACACAATTATCCAAGATTCAGAGTGGTTCTAACACTATTAAACATATGCAAACAAGGGGTTGGGCATTAGTCTCTTAGAGCCCTTCTAACGGCACCCTTGGTAAACTTTTAAAGCCGGCTGCCACTTACGCCCATCAGAATATAGATAACATAAGGAAATCTGATCCTATGATTTTGTATTTTTTGCATGCCAGACAAACTCCCAAAGACACAATAATGTAGGATCTACTATAGAAATTATAACAATATGTTCGGACAATAATCACTGTTGTAACTAGTAACCCCAAGCAACCAATCTCTTGGGCCAAGCAACCAATGTTCAACCCCTGGCGTATACACCATTTCCATTATCAACTTACACATGTACCAAGGTTTGACCAACAGAAATTCATACCTCAATGTTATAAATTCATACCTCAATGTTATAAGAAGCTTGTCTGTATCGTTTCCTATAGCAGCAAGAAAACTTTCTCCTATTACTCTTTTTCCCATATTTATTTTTACTCTTTTTCCTATATTTCTATTGGTTTTAAGGCCATGTTAAAGCCTACTTCCTGCAGGCAGTTAGCATTATCAATCAGGAACTGAGGGGAAGGGGATCGGATAGACATGACCATACAATTATACCTGACACGCCTAAGATACTCAAGTCCATCTTCTGGTGAACCAGACTCAAAATTGGGTTCTCCATCAACTGCAAAGGCAGGTCTCTGAATGCTAGCATAATCTTCGTCACTGTCATAATCCTCAGTGCACTCTTTTTCTTGAAATGGGTGGCCATCTTCATCAGTAGCACTGTAACTGCAAAAAGGGTCCGGGGCACTTGCATCTTGAGTTTCATTATTCACCAAGTTTTCTAATTCAATGTCCACATCTTCCAAAAATGATTCTCCTGAAAGTAATCACAAAAACCTTAGCAATCAAACAAATGTAGAAACAACTGATTTGATCCAGACAAAGAAGATGGGAACTTTTTATCTTTTAGTCTGACATCAGCAGAAGTAAAGGAAAACAGGTTCAAGAAACTCATTTCATTCAACTATGCAATCGAAGCAATTGTACTTTACATGGGATACTGTTCATCTACAGGAAGAATTATGTACCAACATCTAACTATGTTTCCCAAACTAGAAGGCCAAAAGCAAGAATTTCCGTGTACAAGGACTGCATACAAGTAGTACACAGAACAACTCTCTATCAAGGACCTAAAGTCACAAAAGAAGAAACATATGTCGAGAAAGTGGACATCAAGTCATTTGCAGGTTGCTTTGGGCCATTCTTCAATGTACAAAGATATTCATTTGATTCCACCTTCCCCTTGAAGCAATGGCACCTGTGCACAACAGAAATTGAACCCATCAAATTGACACAATCAGAGCTAAGAAGAAGAAGAAAAAAGGCGTACGAAGGAACTCAGAAGTTTCCACAAATGGACTACAAGAATGGAAGAAAAGAATTTTTGTGAGTTAGTTAAGAGCTGCACTCTTGAAAGTAAAGGACTATGAGTGCAACCAGGAACAGAAAGAAAAAGATTGAAAATCTCATGGGGAAAAAGAGAAAGGAAAAATTGTTCATATGATCATATCCATTGCCAATTATTGCCTCTGTGCCTACTAAACTCACCCAAGAAATAACAAAACGGCTAGCTTCCCTTAAAGGGTGAGTTTGTTTGACCTCTATCATTACATTGACAGATACCAAGGCAAGAAAGGTCATACCCAAACAACCTTTTAATGGTAAAAATGACAACAGGCATAATAAGCAGTTCAGTAAAATGTTCACTTTGTCACAAAGGCATGCATTCATGAAGAATGCCTTGCTATAGCAAAACGAACTATATACATAAATTAAGAATGCTTTGCTGCGAAAACTCATTCTGCAAGGTTCTTCTAATGATATGCACTATAATTGAAATTTATAAACGAGTCGTGCAAGGATGCGGAGTATACGCTGCAAGGTTCTAATTACGAAAACAACAAAACAAAACGATTCAAAAACTATTTGCACACCTCCATACTTAGTACAATTACTAGCACATATAAGTTACAAAAAAAAAAAAATTTAAACAGAGGCTTACGCACTGAAAAATAATTAACTCATTAAACAAGTTACTAGTAGATAAAGTTTCTTAAATCAAACAACAGAGTTTTAATAACAATTAGCACATAAATTAACAAAAGAAAGCATATCAAGCAACAGTACTTACCAAGAATACCAGGTCCCGCTTCCATCTTCTCAAAGCGTTTGCGATGCTCAAAGTTATTGTGGGTGTTCTTCTGTTGCTTAGCACTTGCCATATCATCATACTCCTTTGCCACGACTGGCCCAAGGCCACTGTATATATCCTTCCACAGTTTCTTCTGTTCCACCACATTGACATACCTCATGGCCTCCAACTCCTTCCTCGAGTAACTGATCTTGGTTCCTTTCCCTTTCTCGAAACTCAGGCTACTAGCTTCAACCAAACAATTCGCCACTTTTTCCTTTTCCCCCACATCGACAAACCTCATGGCCTCCAACTCCTTCCTCGAGTAACTGATCTTGGTTCCTTTCTCTTTCTCTAAACTCAGGCTACGAGCTTCAACCAGACGATTTGCCAACTTTTCCTTTCGCGCTGCAGCTCTTGCTTTTTTCCCATTCATTTCTTGCTTTGCATTCTTGTTTCCATTCCTCTGTGCAAAACCCAACTCCTTTCCACGGCCATTGCCAGACAGTATCATCAATGCAGTATCATCAATTACTTCAATCTTGAAAGAACCGACAGACCCATCAGCAGCAGTTTTCACCTGCGCCTTCTCTGCAGGCGCAAGAATTGCTTCCACTTCCTCCAGTAATTGCTTCTTCTTTGCTTCCAGGGAGCTCTGAGATTCCACTGCTTTTTCAAAATACTCAGTTGCAGACTCCGTTTCTTGCATCAACATTCGAATCCCAGAGAAACCCACTTCGCGTTCACCCTTCTTTTCATCATCCAGAGTCTTTGCAGTCTCAGTTGTCACTAATTCACCATCAGAAACAAGACCCACTTCGCAACTTCCCATGAAATCTTGGGCAACTCCATCAGATGCAGGAAACCTAGAAACGAAATTCAAAGATACAAGCTTTTCATCCGCAGAATTGGCAATTTCTTGAAGTTCTTCAAGATGAATCTCAGAGACTTGGCCGTGAGGTGAACTCTTGTCCTTCTTGGAGGACTCGGAGACCAAACAAGGAGAACTCTGGTCAATGAAGTCTGTGTCTTGTTTCAGAGGAGAAACGATCTCAGACGAGTGCCTATCCTGTTCTGGAATTGCAGACGGAGAATCAGAGCGTTGCGGGAGAGTTTGGGTTTCTTCGGAATCTTTGATTGTTCGCTTGAAGCCGACGCATGTATCGGAATCCATATCATCTGCCATAGCTTTGGGGACAGAGAGAAATGGACAGAGAAGGGGAGAAGAGAATAGCTTTGGGGACGAAGAGAGATGGGGGGGGAGAGAGAGAGAGAGAGAGAGAGAGAGAGAGAGAGAGAGAGAGAGAGTGTTAAAAGGTTCGTTTCTGAGGAGCGATGAAGCATGCAATGTGTGTAATTGAATCTCCTGGACATTTTCTCTTTGAAAAAGGGTTTAGGGTTTAGCGGCAACTCAACCCAGACCCAACCCAAGCCCAGACAACTCAACCCAAGCCCAAGCCCAATTCATCATGAATTATTCGGGCTTCGTATTTTAAATTTTTACATTTAGTTATATTTTTTTTAAAACAATTTAACTCTTTCATATTTACTAATATGTTTAATAACCATTGCGTTTTCAGTTTTAAAAACATTCAAGTTCGGGATGAATTTAATATTCGTATTTTAGATTCTAACAATTTAACTCTTTTAGTTTACTAAAGGCACTTGGCGTTCCAACTCAGTCCCCAAAATGCACTTTTCAGATTGACAAAGCAAAACTGCTTGACGTTACTTATCAAAACTCATTAAAGCTCAATTTGCATCATTATGCTCGATAAAAGGAAAAAAAAATCCCAAAGGTAGAATTTATTAAATTCTCAGTCGAATAGAAACATTTACATCCTCATCTAGTATGTTAAACAAAAACTCAGGCTTAAAGAATCCCACAAGAGAAGGTCTAATAGAAAAATATTAGAAGGGGAAAATACTCCGAAGATGAACTTATTCTCATGCAACAGTCAGGAATCTTATTTCTTTCAATTTTTTTCTTTTTTTTTTTTTTTTTTTTAGTTTTTTGGTTCTTTATTTGAAGCAACTTTTTCTTCCATAGTGCGAAGCAACGAGAGGTCTAAAAATTAATAGTTAGATTTTGCATATAGGAATTTAATGGATCTTTAAAGGTTAAATCTTGCATAAAATTCATACTATTGAAGGGTACGTACCATTGTAACACAACGATAAAAAATAGGTACAATAAAGCAGATGAAAGCTGAAAGATCGTCAATTATAAGCATCAGCCATTGGCCATGTCTGGCGAAGATACCATGACAACCATGCTAGTGTTCAGAAGAAAAAAAAAAAATTAAAGGACGAAGTAGCAATCGAAAGAGTGGGAAAGTTTGGTGTAACCGAATTTCATTCATTTTGTACTGATAACGTTGGACCTATTTCAAATTTTCCCTAATAATTACAATTGCAAGTGTTTATAGTTAATAACCAATGACATAATGATAGTTGGCAGAATCCTAGACACTCATCAACTCTATGGGAGAAGTCATTTTCATGCTTTGGGCAGCTTTTAATAAATTAATTATATGGTTGTTTCTCTTTGTTTATTTCCTTGATTATTTTCAATTTTATATGTTCTAGCAAGGAATCACTAATTTATGGGGTTGACATTTGAACTTAATATAAAATCTTCAATGCAAACGTGTCTTCCGTTATAAGAAATTATATAATTTCAATAATGCAAGTTCACAGGGGCATGTGAGTGAGCAACAAAGGATCTCTAAACCTTTGATAAGAAAGAGAAAACTATCAACATAATTTGAAAATCCATGGTTTCGATATTGATTTGGGAAGGTGTTTCTAACCATCTCAAGCGAATCATATGAATTAGACAAACCGTATTGAATTAGACAAAGATCGTATTGCATTGGAATTCCAACTGAATATAGATCCTCAAGCTTTCACAGGATTAACATACTCAAGCTGTAAGGAAGCGTTGAAACACTTCCCCTCGCTGCCGGGACCGATCGCCGGAGAAGAAATGCTTGCTTGAAAGTAATTCACACTTCGGGTACTTTTGAATGGCATTTATTTTTTGTGCCGCGGGTGGCAAAGAAAAGTAACCTAAAACGTCCGGCTAGGTCGAGACCATGCACAATCATATTCACCCTATATTACATTTTCCGTTGCAAAACATACGCTGTGATAGCTCATTAAGAGTACAGAAGTCGAAGAAAGCAAACATTCAGTGAAAAATATATCCACCTCACAATCCAACCCCCAAGTCAATTCATGGCGAAAAAAAAATTAGACATGCAGCACTCAGCAATGACATGAAACTGGCCAAACCAATCCTACACACCCAATCTCATATATGAAAGGTAAAAAAATGAAACTATATATAATGTTTACGATGAAATCAGCGGGAGGCAGTTGAAAGCAGAGTGTTTCAAGGACGCAGAAATTCCAGCAGAAGGAACGACTGAGGCCCTTGCCTTCAAGACTCTGGAGCCGGTGGTGGTGGCTTCAGAAGCGGTTGAAGAGCCTTCACAACAATGCTCATATTTGGCCGGAATTCAGATTCATATTGCACGCACAGTGCTGCAACAGCTGCCAGCTGCATCAACAAAACAACAATAAATAAAAAGCCCAAAAAAAGTGAGTACACCACTAATGGATTAAACGTGCACAAATGCGTTGGGACAGGCAGGTGGAGTGTGCATATGATTGTGGGAACGTGTGTGTTCAGAGAGAGATAAAGAGAGACAGTTTGTGTGTAGGTGTATATGGTTGTGGGGATGTGTGCGTAGAGAAGGAATGAAGGATACAGAGAGTGTGTGCGTAGAGAAGGAATGAAGGATACAGAGAGTGTGTCTGCTCAGACACAGAGAGAGACCTTTGCGACCCCCTTAGCAGGATAATCCTTTAGCTTTGGATCAACACATTGTTTAACTTTGTCTTCGCTCAATCTTGGAGTAGCCTAAAGAAAAGCACGGTAAATGTCAGGTAAAATTAAGTCCAACAGAGAATTGGTAGAGCAGTTGTTCGAAGAAAAGTAAGTACATAGACTCACCCAAGTAACAAGACTCTGCTGTCCACGAGGCATTGTATGATCAACAGGTTTCCTCCCGGTCAGAAGTTCTAGAAGAACCACTCCAAAGCTGTAGACATCACTCTTTTGCGTCAATTGACCTGTCATTGCATACCTGCAGAATAGTTTTGCAAATTCAAATTAATTTTGATCTATAAACTAATTACACTCCTCAAAAACAGAAGAAAACTGAATTAAATGATACAGGGATGATTCCGAATAGGATACATTAAGAAAGGTGCTTCTGGAAGAAAAAAAGAGCTTCACAATTCTTCTTTAAAAGTATGTACAGCGATCGGACTAGTTGACATCATAAATGTAAGATACGATTGAAGCAACTTGATGCCTCCGATATACTAAATATAAGATATTCAACTACTTAAACTACTCCTCAATAATAACGTGATCCATTGAGAGCAACTATCATCATATGCATTTGAGTCAGGGACATGTCTCTACCATGTCTGGGTCTGGCACAGTTCCAGTTGAATACAATCCCAATTGCCACTTATTCTGGCAACAAAGGTTATCTGAATAGTTCTAATTTAATCTCTGTAGCTATGGACTGCTTGTCCATATATTGCACTTTCCTTTTCTTTAATTAAAATTTATTTCTCCTCAAGAAAAAAAGAAACTGATAAAATCATATAAAGAGGAAGGAGCGCTTTCGGAAAAAAAAGTGAAGTAGCAGTCGACCAAAATAAAATGCACTCAAAACAGCATGCAGTGAAAACTTGAAACCAAAGACTGAAACAACAAACCCAACAAGAGGAAAAAAAACAAGGGACCATAAGTTATCTGAAAATAACCATATAAATGTAGAAAGTTTCAGAGCCATACTCTGGGGCATGATAACCAAATGTTCCCAAAACTCGAGTAGAGTGAAGACGAGCAGCCATATCAGGAGCCTGATTCGACAGATTAAAATCTGCTATCTTGGCTTTGAAATCTTCGAAGAGAAGCACATTGCTAGATCTTATATCTCTGTGTATGATAGCAGGTTGAACCTTTTCGTGTAAGTATTCCAACCCCCTAGCCGCCTCAACTGCAATTCTTACCCGCTGCATCCAGTCTAGTGTAGGACCAGGTTGAGCCCCCTGAACTCCCTTTCTACCTATAATTGCACTAACATTCAAATTAACATATTCTAGTTTCTACAAGAAATATAAAAATCAAGTGAAGATGAATTAGAAACAAAAAAGGCAAGATGGTTTTACAAACCATGTAATATGTCGTGTAGAGATCCCATGGTTGCAAACTCATAAGCCAGAACGCGCAGATTTCCATCAACACAGTAACCAAGCAACTCAACAAGATTTTCGTGCTTCAGTCTTGAAACCATGGAAACCTGTAACAAAATATGTCAAGGTACAGTCAGATACAGTGAGAAACGAGAAGTCACATCAAATAAATAAATTGTGAAACAAGTATAATTCAAACTAGTATACGCCCACACACAAAGTGTGTGAATTTTTTTACTTGGAGAACGGGAGAGAGGTTTTTCTTTTTCTTTTTTTTTTTTAAATTAGAGATGATAAACTTGCATGTAGGTGAGGTTTAAAAAAACAGCAAAATTTTGTTTTGTGAGATGTCTTTTCACCCTATTTTGGTTGACAAAGAGGGTTTCATTAATGTAGTTTTAGATGATAGAGTTGCAGACAGACCTGGGTCAAAAACTCAACATTTGTCTCAGGTTCGGATGCAACATCAAGCTTCTTCACGGCCACAGCTTTACCATCATTCAAGCTTGCATAATATACTCTCCCATATGAACCTTCACCAATCAATGATTTGGATCCAAAATTGTCAGTCTTCTCTTTCAGCTCCTCCACAGATAATTGAGGCACTTCAATAGGTGGAGCAGCCTTCTGTACTTCAGATTTTACAGGAGCTGACACCTTAGATCCCTTTTGGTTCCCTAAACATGCATGAATAGATGAAGAAAAGTAAGTGAAAAGTTAACGCAAACAAACAAAACAGATACGGATCATGGCAGAAATGCATGATGTGGCAAAGGTCATACAGTAAACGTGGCAAAGGAATATAAACGTTTTCAAGAAATGTTTGTTGTCACTGTCGCATAATGGCAGTTGCCTAGTGGAAGCGGAGAGTTAATTAAGAAAATGACATCCCAGGGATTTAACATGAACTCAAATTCTAAAATCACTAGAAACTTCAAGAACTAAAACCGTAGGTTACAAAAATGATTTCCTTTTCT
Source organism: Pyrus communis (assembly GCF_041283825.1). Lineage (NCBI taxonomy): Eukaryota > Viridiplantae > Streptophyta > Magnoliopsida > Rosales > Rosaceae > Pyrus > Pyrus communis. Next base: position 2,990,756 of record NC_142568.1, read on the forward strand.
CAATTACATGCAAATCTGCTTAAGGAATGTCAGAAACGTACCATCTCCATAGTGATTTGGGCTCTTCAGGCGTTCATTTTCGTTTGATGGATAAGACTCTTCGACGTGACAAGCACAACAGAGCCACCTGCGCATCCTGACTTTCTTCCGCAAATACAAATCGTCTTCAGCACTTGTATTCTCTAATCGTACAAACCAACCTGGGGGAGGAGCATGTGCCTGTTGTGCCACAATGATATGAGTGGATTCAGCATCATTACATAGTAATTAAAATCTAAAAGGAGCAAAAGCTTTGATAATTGAACATTTCAGTCTGGTGCCGGCATCATAGTAAAGTGTTAAAGGAGAGATTACATCCTCTAAAGCAAAGATTATAAAGCACTTCCAGCCATCTTAGGCTTTTGCTTATGGATTTCACTATGGCTCCTATTAAACAAGTCAATCCAAGCGCCAACGAAGTTGTCACCGCTGTTGCGAAATTTTTTGCTTTTCTTCATGTTTTAAAAAATGAGGAAATTTTAAGTTTATGAAGGAACAATTAATGCTTTCCAAAATATCAAAAAAGTTATTTTCTTTCTTTTATCCAAAATTTATCAATTATTGAATTGCAGTGTTAATACCGGTTCAGCTAGTCTCAATGTACGATCAAACAATACATAAACATTCAAAATATCCGCAACCAATTGAACTGAAAGAACATCAACAATCACGAGAAATCGAATCCAATTCATCTTTTAATTAAACACAAACCAACACAATTGGGAATTGTACCTCCCCTCAAGATCATCAATCAAACAAAACAAAAGCGACCCATTATTCTTACCACTAAACCACAGGGACCACAATCAGCAGCGTCCGTTAAGAATAAACACAAATTTCAAAATTTACAATCACCCCAAAATCAATCAATTGCAGAATACAAACAAGAAACCCAGAAATGATTCGATCCCAATTCTCCAAATTAGCCAAAGATCCTCACAATTAACAAACCGATTCAAAACAAAAACAATTACCAAAAAGGAATTGAATTTAGATGTGGGATTTAGGAAATGGGGACAGGTCAAATTGGGGAATGAAATTTAGATTGGGAAAATAAAAAAAATTAGCACGGAGATCGAAACCGTACTTGCATGCAACAAAAGAACAATGCCTTCCAGAGAAATTAAAAAATAAATAAGGATGAAAACGACTACCTCTTGCTTTGCTCTCTCTCTCTCTCTCTCTCTCTCTCTCTGCGCCTCTCTCAGTTTCTTCTGCGCTTCTCTCTCTCTTCTGTCTCTTTTAGGGTTTGTGAAGGTAAAGCGACAGGTAGGATTTGAAAGGGGGCTTCGGCTGTTGCTTTTTGGGAGGGGAGAGAGAGACTTGAGAGGATGGGTTTGTTTTAGGGAGAGACAGAGAGACAGAGAAATAAGAAAAAGAGAGAGAAAAGACAGAGAGGCAACGCGGAGTGGCCGACTGGCGAGGCAAATCAACGAACTGCTCGGATGGACAGATAGATCAGGGATATATCCTCCCCTCCTATTTTCCTTCTTTTTTTTCCTTTCCTTTTGGTAAATTTGTCCCCTACTTTCTCTCTCTACAAGTTAGTTTGTCTAGTTTTCTCTCTCTATAACCATCCATTTTTTTTTTATTATTATTATTTTGTTTACAATCGACATAAAGTCCAAAATAGAACAAAAGTTGCGTTGGAATGTAACCAGATTAAGCGATTTCATCTTTATCAACAACTAAGGATCGAGGATATGAAGTAAGAGTTTTTTAAAAAAAAAAAAAAAAATTGGAAAATTGGACTCTAAGGGCCTATTTGAGATTATTGTACTTTTATTGTTTTCTAAGTGTAAAATAAATCAGTTGAACGTTTGATAAAACGATATCTTTAAAATTGTAATGAGTATGAAAAACAGTAGAAAAACGTTTAATAATTTTTAATGTAGAAGTGATATAATAGGATATAGTCACAAAACATGACATAGTAGTGAAGTCAGCAGCAATGGCGAAGTGTGATGGTTGTAGCAGTGATGGTAGTGGTTAGCAGTGATGGTGTTGTAAGTCTAATGAGAGCTGCACACTTGTTTAGCACATGCAAGAGGGATTGAGATCATAAGAGTTTATGTATGACAATACTTGTTGGTTATTAAGGAATGTATAAGGACTAATATATAATCTAAAGAAGTCCCAGTGCAATTGGTGTTAACCATTCTGATATGGATGCTTTGGATATTAGTGATAAGGGTTATCAAATTGATGACTTTGATAACGATTACATGATGGGAAATATCTTTATCAAAGACTGTTGTTTACATTATAAATAAAGGGTCCCTACTCATGAACAATACACGCAAATAGAAACATCAAGCCCCATTGACTTCGCAAGGTTAGTGGTTAATTGGATATGTTGAGTTCTTTTGTTTCCGCTATATTTAAACTTACAGGTGCCACTCGTGGGGGTGGTGCCAATGGTGAGGGTGCAACCTATGTGGAAGAAGATTCACGCACAATTTTGTCGAGCAAATTCAAGGCATTTTCTAGAGTGGGCAATCTATGTCGAGTAGGCACAAAACATCACATCAAGATTTGGAAGGTTGACAATAAGCCCTCAAAAAAACAAAAGGAATCCATCGAAGCGTTGATATCTAGCCAATGAGATAATAACATTTTATTATTAATAAATGTTAAAATGTAATTCAAGTAATTAAAAGTAATCATTTGATTATGTAATTTATTATGTTGTTCTCTTTTTTTTTAGCAACTACAAGCACAAATATAGTTCAATATTGAGCACAAAAAATCACTCAAAGCACGAGTTTCACAACATTGTGAAGTATATTCTAAAGTACAAAGTTATGCCAAGTAATCCACAAGTTTTGTTGGAGGGAGACTACCCTGCACGAATAAATTATTGAAGAGTCGCCATCAAATACCCCAATTCAAGAGGTCACACAAACTCAAGAAACCTCGAGGCTTAATGATAAGAAGGGAAAAAAAAAAAAAAAAAAGGTAAGAGGAAGTTCTTTGAATAATAATATTCAAAATCAGATGACGAATTGGCTTGCAATGGCGTAGCCACCCACAAGGCTAAGGTGGGCTGTAGCCCAGGGAGGTTTTCTGTAAGAGTAGTGCTATCTATGCACTTATTTTTACTTCTCACATATCCCTCTCAATTTTCGGTTGTTCGAATCGAATGAGTTGGAGATGATCATTAACAGAAAATTAATAAGGCTGTGTTGGAAGTAAAAATGGGTTTGTAAATAGAACTATTCTTTTGTAATATCATGTTTATAGCTTACTCAATTTCAATAGAGATTATCATTTAATGTATATTTTATAGAGGATAGGTAATAAATAATACATTTTATGCTAAAAATTATAAATTAGTTCTATCTACAATCCTTTTTTTTTTTTTTTTTTTATCATATTCTTTAAAGAAAAAGGTCATTTACCCTATGTAATTTAGCCTTTGTGCTTCTTACTCAAGAAAAGAAAAATAATTTCTTTAAATCCACAATTAAATCTTTGTCTCCACAATTCCTTAATTTCTGTTGCGATTTTCCAATAAATGTCACCTTTGGTACTTTCTTAATCTCTATATTATTCTTGATTTAATTAGTAGGTTAATTATTTATATGGTCCATGAATTTATCGGTTAGGGTTATGATTTTGAGAATAGTTTATATTATATTGTTGTTCTTTTATATTGATTATGACATAAGTTTATACAAGCAAAAAATAAACATATGATTTTATAGTACTATTTTCAATTAGCCCACCCAAGGAAAAAATCTTGGCTTCGCCCTTGTTGGCTTGCTAACTGCATTAAATATGGAGCAAGAAATATTTTCTTATGAGCAAGACAAGGCTAGAGATGAAGTAAAGACGAGAAAAAGGAAATTAAACAGGCAAGAGATGCAAGAAGAGAATGATGAGGATATTATGTTCCGAAGCCTCGAAATATATCCCCTAATTCAAAACATTTTAGAGAAGTGAAAAAAAGGTTTTCCAACGAAGACGATGAAATTTCATATACTACAAGGAAAGAGGGAGCAAAGCACCACTGATTTTATTCTCTAAATTTAATTAATTTTTAGTTTGTTAAAATTAATTATTCTTATTGTATGCTATAATTTTGTATTGTATTTGAAATAATTTATTAAAATCATAAATTATTTTATTTTCCAAAAATAAACTTTACAAAATTCCCATTTATTTTCAGAAAATTATATTTATAATTTTTTAATAGTTATCGGCGGGACCCTTCGCCCTTCCCCTTCCTATATGTGTCACCATAAAAGGGCAAAGCAAAGAGCGAAGGGAAGACGAATCTGAAGCGGTTTCGATAGTCAGAGCTTAACCTGTTATACTCGGAATCGTATCTCTCGGAGCGAATTCTCACGAAGGTACACAGTTCTTCTCATCTCTCATCTCATCGTTTGGTTTCCGAGAAAATTTGCGAGGAACGAATAGGAACGCAGAATTAACTTTTATTTTTGAACATTTATTTCATCCCATAGAAATTTCAATTGATTGTCTGAAAAAAAGGACACTTGAATTTGTATTTTCCTTAATTTTGTAAATTTCGCTTGGCAACTTGGTTGATTGTTGATCTTGCGGGAAAATTTGAGTAGAATCTGAGAGTATTTTTCGCAATCAGAAGTGGGAAATTAATTTGGCTAATTGGGTAGAAATTGGGATTCTTTGATACGTGTTTAGCTGGATCATTTTGATTATTAATATAAAAAAAAATTAGACAAGAAATATGAACTGAAATTTGATCTTAGTCTAGGTGTTAGTTTGTGTGTACCCTAATTATGCAGTAATTGAATGTTTAGCTGAATTATGTGATAATTTAGTTCACTGAGGTTTATCGGAGGGAAAGTACTCAACGAGGTAGATGCATTATGAATTGGGGTTAAACCCCTTGGTTCTACTGAATCATGTGAAGTTATGAACATTCAATTATTTGGTAGTATACACTTGCCAGTAAAGGTGACCCGTGGATTGCGGTTGATTTTTCTGAAATGGTTTAATAATGATTTTAGCGCAGTGGCATCCTAGAATTCATACAGCCGACCCCACTTAGTGGAAAAAGGCTTTGTTGTTGTTGTTGTTGTTGTTGTTGTTGTTATCGTTGTTGGTTTAATATTGATTTTAGAATGGTAAATGGTTGCAGAAGGAGTATGGAATTCAACAGTTGATATTTTGACTACAATTACTTTTTGACGCTTATATATCCAAACTTTAGCATCCTATTGTTTATTTGTTAGCATGAGTTTAATTTCTTTCAAATTCTTCCATAAAGTGTGAGATTTCTATTTTGTACTATCAATCATTGATAGCCAGTAATTTGAGATACTATGAGCTTTGTTTTTTGTTTTTTTGTTTATATATTTTATTTTATTAAGAAAATATATTTTTGCAAGAGGCCTTTGTGATAGGCTTTTCCTTTTTTGATCTAATTTATCCTTCTAGTATACTTCTGGGTGGACCCCTACATGGCTTGTACCGTTCAGTAATAGTGATTCTTGAATGTTTGACTCCAGCCATCTTTTTCTAATCTATACGTTGCCTTGTCGATGTTTATTTCTGCATACCTTGTGTTTTCTGTTGCATATAAAATTAAACATTCTTTGTAATCTACAGGTTTGATTGAAAATTTGGAATTTTTTCTGAAGACATGGAACAATCTCTCACCTCTCTTACATACAAAGGTTCCATACCTGAAGCAATAACTGAAGCAAAGAAGCAGAGGAAACTCTTTGTTGTGTATATTTCAGGTGAATGATTCTTCTTTTGATTTGGTTTGTTTTTTTTTTCTTTTGTCTTGTTTTGTTTTTGTATTTACCTGCAGAAAATGTGGTGGTGGTTCTTTGCATTAGTTTAGTAGTTCTGAGAGACTTTCACTATTCTACGGGATGAAGGGGACTATATTGCTGACTTTTTAGCTGATTAGCAGTAATAATAAACTGTTTAATGCATAAGTCAAGTCTTCTCTTGGGTCGCCGTGTTCATACTGTTTCTCCTGAACTTCATAATTTGTTCTATTTTCTATCAAAGGAAAGAAAGACAGAAAAGTAGTATGAAGGGATGGGCTAGAGTGTTGAAAGAGAGAAAAAAAAAGAGAGAGAGGAAACTTATTTCTCAAAATGATATAGTTTTAATTAGTTTTATAACTTAAAATTATTTCTTAAAAGTTAAAATAAGGCTGTTTAACTAGTAAAGGATTAAAGTATTCCATAGATTGACATTGCAGTAGTACAGATATTTGTTCACCTAGTATCTTCCCACATTCTCACTTTTATACGTAGTATTAGTAATTCTGTTTATGCTGTATTTTGTGCGTTTATAATGCACCTTCTGTCTTGTCGTGAGTTACAATATTAATGTAATTGACGGCCATACGTAATTTATGAAGAATGAATAAACTTGCACATATTACATTTCCTTTTTCCTTTTGTTTTTCATACTGTACAAATATATGTAATTATTGACTTTGTTATGACGCTTTATGTATATTCATTTGTTTTTGTTTTGTGGATCTTCAGGTAAAAATGACGAGTCTAGTCGTTTGGAAAATTCTACATGGACTGATCTAAATGTAAGTTGTGTTCCCTTTCTTTTAGTTTTCTATTTCCTTATAAATTTGTTCAATTTCTGCTTTGTATGTTTTTCTTATGTTAATGTTTTGATTCAGGTGGCGGACTCAGTAGAAAAGTACTGCATTTTATTGCATATCCCTGAAGAAAGCACTGATGCTGCTAATTTTTCTGCAATATGTATCCTTTTACAAAAAGACGACAGTGCCTAATTCCTTCGGAAGTTGTCCTGCTGAGCTATTGCCATGCTGCCACATGATAATCTGAATCAACTAGAGGGGAAATACATTGTTTGCAGGTTATGCTGACCAAAATCTTAAAGAAACATTGCAGTAATTCATTAGGATTGTAGCTGTCTTTTCTCTTTGTAGGATGATCAAGAAACTGCTGTTTCTACTGTATGCTTACCCCCAACATCCCAAGCTTTGGGCAGTGGCCAAGTTGGGCCGTAGTCTCACGGCACCTCGTTCAGAGATATTAGGAACTACTGATATTCCCTATTCTGGTACTAATCTCCCTTATTAACGAGTCCACCACCTTCTTATTTGCAATGGCTTTTCCTTTGTACCTGTCTATCTCATTTTATAAATCCAGAACATTCACCTTCCTGCAGAAAGGAGGAGTGAAGAAAATCCATGAGGTGTCGGAATTAATTGTAACTTGAAGTTGCAGCTTTCCTATGTTGTAGTTTTGAGTTGGTAGTTTTAAATTCTGTGGTTATTTGTTTATTATTTTCCTTTTTTATTCGCTGTTGCTAGTTTCAGTGACTGGTGAAGCTGTTTTATATGTTGCACATGCCAATTGGCACATTTGCAATTTTCTAAATTACATGTTTTGTGTACGGCTTGTTATAAGCTCTCTACATTAATTTAAAATCAAAAAGTCTATCCTTGCATCAACATGTTACAGACCCACAGAAATCTGTACCTTGTATAACAGCTATCGGATACAATGGTGTACAACTTTGGCAGAATGGTATGCTTTTTTCCGAATATTTTTAAGAATAATATACAGAGGAACACATAAGCATAGTTTAAGAATTTGGTTTGTCTTTTTAGAGGGTTTTCTCAGTGCTGAAGCTCTGGCGTCCAGTTTAGAGAAGGCATGGTTGGGTCTCCATATCCAGGTATATTTTCGTTGTTTTCTTATTGTAATGAGTCTAATGACCTTGTTGTGCAAATGGCTTTGATCCTTTCCTTTATTTTTTATTTTTATTATTATTATTTTTTTATGTTACAATTTATTGTAAAGGTTAAATTAGGTTTCAATTCTGTGTTTTATGTACGCCATGACATATAGTTATCCCCCTCTGACTGTCTTCAAAACCAAGATTGGGGTCAGTGTACTACGCTTCTCAACTCAGACTTGTCAAGATCAATTAGAATCATATCAAGTAAATTTCCCAATTTTCTCTTCTTTCATCTTTTGTTTACCACACCCTGCAGACACAAAACTAGGTATGAGAAAAATACCAGTATGAGAAAAATAGCAAGGAAAAGGGGTAACCTGACTCACCCAGGTCAGTCTGGGTTGGCCTAGTTTTCACTTTTTGAATGGATTAGACCAGGCTGTTCTTTGAACAATATGATTAGTCTGGCTCAGGTTGTGCATTAAGTTATATGAACCGTAAAAACCAGCTTCAACTGGTTACCATTATATGTCAACATTTTATGAAGTTTGCATTCTGAAGACTTGAACATGAGACCTGCGATGGCCAGCTTGTGTGCTTCACCCCCGGACAACTGTCAGTTTTGATTTTAAGCTACATCCGCATTGTATATATTGACTCTAGTGTTTGAGTCTTTTTATAACAATAGCTCCAATCCCAGAGACACACAACCAGTGCATAGTATCCATTGGACTCCCGACAATGTTCTGACTACTGATAGCTTCTTTTGAGATTGAACCTAAATAGTATGGAAACTATATCATGGGGTGATGTTTCAAGAGTCTGGATGTGGTGAGAGCAAAGGGTCAGAAAAAGTGTCCTGGATATAGCTGGGTTGATGCACTAAGGGTTGTTCTTGAGTCCTTGGAAGAAGATTGCAGGTTGCACATTTATTGCTCATAGTGAAGCAAAGGTAGCAAAAACATAATTTCGCATATTTAGATGCATTTCTTGATGGATAAATCTGAAAGCTTGCTTTGGCATGTGCATGTTGCAGTGCAAATGCATGTTGTGTGCCATTAAGAAAGAGATGTCAAGGTAGTTCTCAATATAGGATTTGGGTGTGGCGAAGCAAATCCTTAGCCTGCCCCATTACTCTGGTGGTGGATTCTCATGTTATCTCTCATAACAACCTCCTTGCCTGGACTGTCTGGGGTGCACACCGCATATCAACATATGACAATTTCACAAGAAGGGGTTACACCTGCATTTAACTCCTATATTTCCATTTCTCCATCCAACTGTCACCTTGTGGATTATGAGCTGGTGCATGTTGCTTTGGCCTAGCTAAGTGAGGTGTATTTATCACATAGGCTTATGCCTTCTTGATCTCAAATTATTGTTTTTGAACACAAAATACTTGTCATTTTTTGAGCCCAATACTAGACAACCTGTCTGAACTCGAAATCAAATGGGTATGTAGGGTCATTTGTTCCAGCTTTTTATTCGGTTTTAGGTTCTCTGAAAAAGTTCCGGATCAAATCGATTCTACGGCCTGTTAGGGCTTGAACCTGAACTTACCGGATTTGTGCTGACCTATTAGCTACTTTATCATGTAAGCGTTTGCGACATCAACATTATCTCCTCTTTGAAATCACTGTTAATGTTTGATGAATGCACATTAGCTGAGAAGCAGTAGGGATGTCCATTTGATTTGTGACAATACTCTGCAGGTACTCTTGACCTTGGCTATATGCTCCACAGCCTCACTCGTTATTTAGAGCTTACATGACCAATGACCATACATTTTCTTACCTTAAATTTAAATGAAACAATGACCAGTATTATCTGTTATTCAACTGTAGGAAACAACTGCAACTGTATTGAGTGCAGCTCTTGCTTCAAATAAATCCGAACCATCGACTTATGGGGTTCCTAATGCTGTCTCAACTGGTGAAGAAAGTTCCTCAAGTAAAGCTGTTATCTCCGATCAAGGAAGCTCCTCAAGTACAGCTGTTGAGTCTCCCTTAATTGACACAAATGTTCAATCTCCAGATGCTATAGATGCTGCATCTGACACAGTGATGAAAAATAAAGGTCGTGATTGTAAAATTGAGGTACATATTGTTACCTGCATTCACTGCTTCATTAGTCATTTAGTATTTGCCAACTTTATTAACTAGGACATGGACCTGTTTTTCTTCGACATAAATACAAGAAAAATAATGATTTAGGATACAAGACATTTTCAATATCTTGTGATGCTAATGGGTTAGAATGTGTTGGGGATGAACAGTCCAGCTCTTCCACCAAATCTGCCCAAGGAGTACATGATGTCGCTATGGAAGACCTGAACAAGTCTGGAGGTGATATTGTTAATCCTGTTGCTGAAGGTGGTTATAGTGGCCCAGAAAAGACCACTGTTAATCATTCATGTGTCTCAGGAGAAGGTTCACAAGCAGTTAGTAATGTAAAATCTGAAGTTGTACAAGTTGATAAGGGTGAAGTTGAAGATGATAAGAAGGTTGAGACCTTCGAGAATTGTACGAGGGTCAGCAGATCAAGTGATGTTCACTTGAATATACGATTGCCCAATGGTGTCAGCCTGAAAGAGAAGTTTTCTATAACAAGCACCATGAGAATGGTTAAAAACTATGTTGATGAAAACCAAGGAAGTGGTATTGGCAACTATGATCTAGCCATCCCTTATCCTCGCAAGATATTCTGTGATCAAGGTAAGAAATTCTGGATCGTTATTACCTATCTTTCTAAGTGCGTTATCTGCTGAAAATTTGTATGTGGACTGGTGTCACTTGTGTTCCTTGTATCCTGAAGTTATTGTAAAATAGATAACACTGCCTTCTATCATACTATCCTTTGTTCTCTGGCCTGCTAGATTATGGGTGTTTCTTCTTGTGTTCATTTCTATCTGTTGTCCATGTACTTGCGAGCACAATGTAAATGCATTCTTGAACTAAGTTTGTGTGATGTGAAAATAGAATTATCCAATGATTTGGTGGTTCGTTTCTTCTTTGCCTGTTTAGATTATTATGTCTTAATATAAACCATAGCTTTTTATTGTGTTATGCAGATTTAAGCAAATCGTTATCAGATTTGGGCCTGTTTGACAGGCAAGCATTGATAGTGGTTCCACGTCAGAAAGGGACTAGTTATCTGAGTGGGACATCTGCATTCTCTGACCAAACAGACTCGAGAAATACTGTTAGTTCCTCAGATGGAAGCAATGGGGGATATTTTTCGTATGTGAAAAGACTTTTATCGTACTTTAATCCTCTTTCTTATTTGGGCAGTGGTGCTAGCTCATCAAGTTCGGGACAGCAATCCGAAAATGGTACGTGGGAATATAGTGAGTTTCTGCTCTCTGCTGTGATGCTATAATGTTTCTTTTACATTCTCTTATTCAGCTTAGGAAACCTTTTTTATTTAGTGACTTTCGAGCATACAGAAATTTAGAACCCAAAAATCAAATAAAGAAACTCTAATAATCTTGTATAATTTTGGCTTTTGTCGAAGAGTTGCATCTTGAATGGGGACGACTCCTCCATTTAGCTGATATTTACGATAGAAAGTAGAGCAGGGCATAAAATCCTTTAATAGGTCATAGTCTATCTTCTCCTTTTATGAACCATGATATATAACATCTACTCTTAGAAATTTTATACATGACTGCTAGTTACCCGGGTTCACGTGGCTCCTTTTGTATTCGGTTGGGACATTGGGTTTAGTTTAGTTACTCTGGCTAGTAAAATGATGTCAATTGCTTGTTTGTGGTACCCTAAACGAATCGTGTCAATTCAACACAGTAAGCACTCGCCTACTTGCATAGCGAGATTACCAAAGCAGCTTTTTGATTGAAGTTGCAGAGGTTGGCAATTGAATTTTCTGTTATACTGACAGTTTTGCTTTCTCATTAGGCCCAAACCCTACACGTCGGAATAGTGTCACTCAAAACGCTTCTACAAGTGGTAAAAGTGAGGAGAAAAAGAGCAGGAAGCCACCAGCATCTGGTTTTGGAAGTAACATTCACACTTTGAAACGCGACGAAGATGATGAGCGGTTCAGTGATAGAAATTCCTTCTGGAATGGTAATTCTACCGAGTATGGCGGCAACGATGATGGTAAATAATATATTTATACACCATAATGAGATATTTTAAACTCAACCCTGTGCATGGCCACAGCTGCTTCACTGTCTGCTTTCTGCTTTGTAGATAATAAGTAGAAGTCCACTGTTTGAATTTTTGGTTAACGTTCAGTTATTAACCGTATAGGAAGGGTTGTAACAATAATAAGTCCTGTGAAATAATTTGGAACTTGGCACAAAACGGAGCCTAGTGGTGTTTTAGAATTCATACAGCCGATCTCATTTAGTAGGATGGCCTGGTGGTGGTTGTTGTAAGGCTTATTTTTAGCTATGCCTTCTAGAACTCTATTTCAACTTCATTTTGCCTCCTGCAACTCAAAAGTCGTCACTTAGCTCCATGAAACTCATAGTTAGCTCCACTATGAGTTTTAGGGGCAAAGTGGAGCGAACTATGAGTTTCAGGGGGGTAAAATAGTGATTTTTGAGTTACAGGGAGCAAAGTAAGATTTAAAATCAAGTTTGAAGGGGCGTAGCTAAAACTACGCCTTGTTGTAATGACCGAGACTCCATGGTTGGTTTCGGCAGTTGGGAGTTTCATGTGTATAAATCTCTCTGATCATTTTCAAAAATTTTGAGGCTCAATGGTCCCTTGTGCTTTAATTTGCGCGTCGGAACACCCAACCTCAATACAAAGGGCAGTTTTGCGTGACTCATGAATTCCTAAAAGAATTTCTCAACACACCAAGTAATTTACTATCATCGTCTTCCATTCCATGAACAATCAAACCCGCATGCAGACCTTCGTCCCCCCTCCTCGTTTTCACGCAATTTTTTTTTTTTCTTGTTACATCAATATTTAATTAGGAGGGGGTTCGGTTAAATCACATCATGAACAATCTAATTTGGTATTGAGTTTATCATCCACGAAATTCGAACTTAAACCTCTCACTTTCAAGTGAAGATGAATATCATCAGATCGTAGTACTAAATGATTTAATCAAAGTTTTCTAGAACCTAATTTATCACGCAAATATATTAAGAATGAAGATTTGTTTACCTAACAAAGGATTCAACTGTTGATTAATAGCGTAATATGTTATGCATCCGTGCTACGAATGTGTATCAATCGAATCAAAACAACACATATACACACACAGAGGGAAGGGAAATTCAATTTTTTTTTCCTTCAAAAAAATAGGGATTAGTTGTGGATTATCAAACTTCGATCCGAATCGTCTACTCGGTATTACGCTTCTATCGAAAAGGCCTTCGCAACCAAGCTTCCTGCCTATTTCGACAAATTTCGAAGAGAGCTGCACTCTCGAAGCGCCGGGGAAGGCTCTATGCCCCTCTTGCCACCGATCATCATGTTTCTCCTGCGATTGATCGTATCCAGCTACCTCGGAGCCCAATCGCAACTTATTCAAGAACGGCAATCCAAGCTCCACCGCTGCTCTCATCTTCACCGTTGTTGCGAGCACTGGCAACTTCGTCCGTCAAGCCACAGTCGAACGATTCCGCTCGGCCACAGTTTCTCTTCCGGAATCGAAGAGAGCGATTCATGCTTCGACGATGACCACTGCTCTGCCGCTACTCCGTACGCACTCGTTCCCCGATACCTCGAAAACTGAACCTGAGGTAGTTCTTAATTCGAGTTTCATTTCAGCAAATTCGGAGGCTAAATTCCCTTCTCTTTTGACTGATAACTATAGTGCATCACTGAAAGATAAATTGGGATGGGTTGATTGGTGTCTTGTGGGTAAATTTGTGAAGAAGAATTTCTTTGCATTGCAACTGTTTGATGAAATGTCTAAGAGACAGAATGAAGACAATATGTTCATTCAGCCACTCGTTCACATTATTGGAGTTCTCCATCTTGACTGTCTTGCCATACAGCTCCGTTATTTTGATTTAAATACCTTGGTTTTGAATATGGAAGTACAATTGCATTAGGTTGAGCTTTTGCTTGTTCATCAGGTTTTGGTCAGAAGCCTATGTTCGGAGCATTTGGGTTCAATCTTGCTCAAACAAGTCCTTTTGAAAGTACAACTCAAGCATCACAGCCAGCATTTGGGGGCAGTATAATTGGTTCCTCCACGCCAATTGGTGCCATGTGCTACTGCAATGGCATTTGGGATAAGGGTGGAGGCTCCAAGTTCAACAAAATGCAATTGAAGATGGCGGTGGCTTGAATAAAGCTGCTGCGGAACAAGAGGTGGGCGGTGGTGAAGCAAATGAGGCTTGACGTTGCCTTGCTCCTTCAATCTGGTCAAGATGACACTGCTCGAATCCGAGTTGAACATTTGATCAGAGAACATAATATTTTGGCAGCCAATGAGTTCATTGAGTGAATTAGTAGTATCTAGACCTTCTATCCTCACAAAGCAAAGGGAGTGTCCGCCTTATCTCAAAGAAGGAATTGCTAGTTTAATCTTGGCCTCTCCTAGGTGTTCTGAGATTTCTGAACTGTTCGCCCTAAGGGATATTTTTGAAAAAAAGTACAGTAAAGATTTTGTATCTGCAGATGTTGCTGTACGTCCCAGCTGTGGTGTGAATCGCATGTTGATTGACAAGCTCTCTGTTAGAACTCCTATGGGCGAAGTAAAGTTGGAATTCCTGAAGGAGATAGCCAATGAATACCAGGTTGAGTGGGATACATTGGAATCTGAACAGGAGCTGCTCAAGCCTCCAGAAGAGCTTACGCAAGGACCTCACAATTTTGTTAGTACTACCAGCAAGTCTGTGCACAGTGTGCAGCCTCATCCTGTTGAGACTAATGAACCAAACACTAGTTCTTCGTGCATGACAAGTAGTGGTGGAGGACGCAGAACAAGTAGTGGGGGTGAAAGAGGACATATGCAGTTTGTAGACTCAGCATCAGCTGCTGAAGTAGTTATAAAATCTGCCAGTGATGCAATGGCTGCTGCGCAAGTTGCTGCATATTTGGGCAACAAAGACTGCAATCAGGACATTGATATTGTCTCTCTCAAGAATTACACGCTGCAAAGATGTTAGAAGCCATAATTAGAAACTTGAAAGAGATAACTTTCAGGGAATGGGAATGGCAGTGCTCAACCTATGATATTCAGGTAGCAAATGTGTCGATTGGAGCTTATGCTGAACAGGGAATGCTAGGGGAGACCAAGGAGCTTGTTCGTGGTGACATTGTGGAGCCTAAGGTTGGGGATAAAGGGGCCACTGATATGCATGTTGTGGAATTCATTAGCTCAACTTTGAGGGTGGAGCAAGGTTCATTGACTGGGGAGAGTGAGGCAGTGAATAAGACTAACAAGCCGATCTCTGAGGACACAGATATTCAGGGGAAGAAAAGTATGTTTTTTGCTGGGCTGAGTTGTTGTGAATGGGAATTGCCTATGCTTGGTTGCAGAGACAGGAATGTCGACTAAAATTGGGAAGGTGCATATGCAAATCCATGTTGCCTTGCAGAGCGAAGAAGATACCCCACTTAAGGAGAAGTTTAATGAGCTCGGAGAGATACTTAAGATGATCACTGGAGTAATTTGCGTATTAGTGTGGTTCATCCATGTCAAATATTTCCTTACTTGGGATGATAAAACAGGGACCATGACTACAAACCAGATGGTAGTGGCAAAACTTGTAGCTTTGCGTCCTAGGCCTATTATACTACCAAAGTTTAGGGTGGATGGAACTACATACAATCGAATCCACTTGATGGTGAAATTCATGACTGGGCAACTGGTCGAATGGATGCTAATCTTCAAATGATCGCAAAGGTAGCTGCTGTCTGCAATAATGCTAGCATTACACAGGCAGAACAGAAGTATGTTGCCCATGGAATGCCTACTGATGCAGCTCCAAAGTTTTTAGTTGAGAAGATGGCCCTTCCCGAAGAATCCAAGGGTGTGGAATCATCAAATGAAAGGGATTTGCTTAGTTGTTGCCAGAAGTGGAATGAATTTGAACGCCGAAGTGCAACCCTTGAGTTTGATCGTGATAAGAAATCCATGGGTGTAATTGTCAACTCTGTTTCAGGGAAGAAGTCATTGCTAGTGAAGGGTGCTGTAGAGAATTTGCTTGAGAAAAGCACCAAGGTTCAGTTGCTTGATGGCACTGTTGTACACTGGATGACAGCTCAAGGAACTATATCATGCAAGCTCTTCATGAGATGTCAACTAGTGCTTTGAAACCACTGAATGATGCACCTGTTTTGAAACTTGCTGATAGTGGGATTGCAATGGGCATATCTAGAATTGAGAACCATGTCCATTTTTTTAGGCCTTGTGGACAAGGCTATTTTTTAAGGAGGAAATATTGTTATGAACCTAAAATAGGTCTCAATTGTGATTGTCTTAATTGGTGATTAAGAGAGTTAATTGAAAGTTTTATGCTTTAGTTTTATTAATAAGGATTCTGTATAAAAGAAGCCCAGCTCCCAGAAAACAGATCAGATCAATTTTTACAAAGAAATCAAATACAAAAAAATATATATTGGAGCTTGCTCCTCCTCTCTTCCTTCCCTCGTCCTCTCTATCCTCTTGCAGGTTGATTAAGGGCTTAGAGATTTGGATCTTATTAGTTTTGTGTACTACTTAAACTCTACGTATTTGCTTATGTCTAGGAAAATTTTTGGAGCATAGCTATTGCCTCTTTGTTATGCAAGCGATATTAAACATAAAAAGAACAGGGAATCTTAGTGAAACACTCTTTGTTATGCAAAGACTTTTGGTACTGTTCACTTTTAACGAAAATGACATTTTTATCTAGTCCTAGTACCATTCACTTACATCTTTATTTTTGTTATTTTCGTTAAAACCTAAAGCTTTTGAGGATTTTTCGTTAGTTATCCTAAAAAAAAAATAAAAAAAATTAAGTACACAAGCACTCCTCTCACTTATCAAGTGATCCAACTAGCAAATGGCCAGAACTCCTACAAGAGTCCTACCAGCCCCAGTTTTACTTGGGAGCAACGTAGTCAAGATAACTGGGTGTCCGCGGGTACCTCTGCTGCAGCTGTTCGAAGGACATGTTGAGCAGCATCTCCGGCGGAATCTCTCCGACAAGAACTTGTCTGCGGAACTCTGTGATTTCATCCAGGATCAGGAAGTGTATTATAGCTTCATACTTATCATAATTCGACATATCGCGAAAACCCCAGTTATCAAAGAGCACAGATTCCACTTCAGCAGCAACTTTGCAAGGGTCAAATGCATTGACAGAATCCCTAAAGTTTCCACCAACTTCCTCAGATACCCTGGACAAAGCACCCGCAATCATTCTCCTTACACTAAGCCGTTCTGTTTTTTCATCTGTTGTGACAGTTTAACAACTAGTATAAGCTGTAATTCCGTTTAGGATTCAAAACAGAGGAATAAAAAACCTCTAGTAAAGACAAGACAAGCTGGTGTTTGAGACCATCATTTGAATTTCAACTCATTTATCTAGAAAAAAGGGTCTAGTAAGTATGTGTGCTTATCTGACTAACACTTCGTTTGGACAGGGGAAATAAATTTGGAATTTGGATAAAAGTCAGAATTTCTAAATTGACATGCATCAATTCCCTTGTTTGGATTCATAAACATACAAATTAGAATTTCCGAATGAAAAATAAACTTGGAATTTGTTAGGATTTCCTAGCCGTGAGGGTTGGGTCTCCTAGTTTGTAGGGTTGTTTTCAATAGGTATTAATAATCCCTATTCTTTAGGGACAAGTTATTGAGTTTGATTCTGATTTAGTCGTGTACCACGTTGTTAGGATTATAAAACATGGCTTGCATATTTTCAGCGTTCAGTTTTCTTTGTAAGGCTATTTAATGCCATTGTTGCTCTTTGAATGAATAATAGATATTCTCCCATCTATTGAGTACAAAAGCAAACATACATTTACGTGTTCTTCGCGAGTGTTCAACCTAGGGTTCTAACATCTGGTATCAGTGCCCCATCACGAGGCTTGATTGAAGCTAGTTTCATTGTTCAACAATGACACCATGACGACTGAAAGTGGCTTTGTGCAACCTGCAATTCCGAGGTTTGATGGACACTATGATCACTAGAGCATGCTCATGGAGAATTTCTTGCGCTCCAAGGAAAATTGGAGTTTGGTAAAGACTGGGATTCCTGCAGTAGCAGATGAGAGTAACAGATACATAAAAGAAGACCATTGATGATCAAAGGCTGAAGGATTTGAAGGCTAAAAACTATTTGTTCCAGGCCATTGATCGATCAATCCTGGAGACAATATTGAAGAAAGATAACCCCAAATGACATATGGGACTCCTTGAAGCAAAAGTACCAAGGTATAGCACGAGTCAAACGTGCACAATTATAAGCTCTTCACAAATAGTTTGAAATTCTGCACATCAAGGAGGGGGAATCAGTGAATGAGTACTTCGCACGAACTCTCACCATAGCCAACAAGATGAGGATTCATGGGGAAAAGATGGAAGACGTGGTGGTCATCAAAAAGATCCATTAAAGAGTCTAATGATCTCGACATCTTATCCATCGACAAACTACAAAGCAGCTTGTTGGTACACGAGCAAAGAATGGGGAGACACACGATAGTTGAGTAAGTTCTAAAGGTGATTCATGATGTCCAACAAGGCGGGAGAGGTGGATGCAACAGTTTCAGAGGAAGAGGACGAGGGAGGGGTAGAAATGGACCTGACAAGTCTACCTTTGAATGTTACAATTGTCATGAACTTGGGCATTTTTAGTGGGAATGCCCTAAGAAGGGGAATTATTCAAAAGGTTTCTATGCTAAAACAAGTGAAGAAATGTTGTTGATGGCTTATGTGGATATCGAGGAGGTTGACAGAGAGGAATTATGGTTCCTGGACTCGGGATGCAACAATCACATGTGTGGCAAGAAGGAGATGTTCACAAACTTGGATGAAACCTTCAGGAAATCTATGAAGTTAGGGAACAATTCAAGCTTGGTTGTGCTAGGGAAGTTAGGGAACAATTCAAGCTTGGTTGTGCTAGGGAAGGGAAATGTTCGTATGGAAGTCAATGGAATCATGCATGTCATCATTGGGGTATTCTATGTGCCGGATTTAAAGAATAATTTACTGAGCATTAGACAATTGCAAGAGAATGGCCTTGCCATTTTTATAAAATGTTGGACAAATAGTCCACGAGATTGACCAAACTCATCATTTTGGTCCCTCACTTTCAAAATCAATCAATGTCATCCTTGGCATTCACTACCTCACATCAATTTGGTCATTCCGTTAAGATTCCGTCAACTATTCTGTTAGTTTGTATGTGGAACCCACAAATTCAATCAAATGGTGACACGTGGATTACACAAAATAAGGGGTTTTATCGCAAATGGTCCTGACATTGATCCAATTTCTCATTTTGGTCCTTGAGTTTCAAAAATCGATAACTTTGGTCCCTGACTTTCACTACCATGCATCAATTTATGCCCTCCATTAATGTGGTCCCACTAATCCAACTATATGGCTCAATGTGGATTAACTATGAGAAACTATTTTTCAAAGAGTGAACCAAAAGAAGAGTATTCCGCGCTGACATTTTCCTCGCATCCCACAACCCCAATTGGAAAAAAATTCAATCTAAATTCAATAAAATCAAATCCAAATTCAATTCAAATTTGATAGGATTTAGGATTATAACCAACCAGAGAGAATGAGGAGTGAGTTCAGGAGACCAAGTACTTTAGTGGTGTCGTGGTGCCTTCCTTTTCCTTTTGAGCATACCCTGATGAAGACGACGATGCCTTCTTTTTTTTCTTTTAGTTTTGGTTTTTAGTTTCTTATTATACTTTTAGTTTTAAATCTTAAAAATAAATAATAAAAAAATAAATTTAAAAAAAAGTTTCTTGTAGTTAATCCATGTGATGCCATATGATTGGATTAGTAGGATAAAAAATATTGACGAAACTTTAACAGAAGGATTAAATTTGATGTGCGGTATTGAAAACCAAATTTATCGATTTTTGAAACTCAGGGACCAAAATATGGAGTTTGATCAATATCAGGGACCATTTGCGATAAAAATCCTTATTTTATGTAATCCACGTGTCACCATTTCATTGGATTTGTGGATCCTACATACAAACTAATAGAATAGTTGACGGAATCTTAACGGAATGACCAAATTGATATACGGTAGTGAATGTCAGGGATGACATTGATTGATTTTGAAAGTAAGGGACCAAAATGATGAGTTTGATCAATCTTAGGGACCATTTGTGATAAACCTATATTTTTTTAAGGAAAACTTAGTATTCGGTCCCTACTTACTAATGCTCATTGACTAAAACCTTATTAGTTTTTAGATTTTAATCAAAGTGCCTAGCATTGATGAATTTACATGTTTTTTTTTTAATTTACATTTTTTTTTGTCAAACGATAGATTTTGTTAGATTAGTCACCAACGAAGTTTCAACTCACGTCGTCATGCAATGGCTCAACTCCTTTCTATCACTGTGGTAAAGGGCCACTTGCAATGAATTTACATGTTAGTTACATAATTTTTGAAACGAAAATTAGTAATTGATTTAGGGTTTTAATACTCACACCTTTATTAAACTCCAAATTAATTTTCAATTCAAAATATTTATAAGAAAAAAAAGTAGAATAAGTTTGTACCTGTTAATTTTTTTTTTATAAAATTTGACTGACAAGCTGATCTTCCTTACTACTTCTAGGAGCCTCGAGAACTGGTTGATACCGATGTTCTCCAAGTACACCTAGTAGTCAGCAACAATGTTACTGATATAGATTTCCACAAGGGTTTCCTCATCCTTCTAGTCATAGTAGTTAAGGACGAGGTCTCGGAATTGTTGAGCTAAGTTGTCGTAACCCTTTCCTCGTATTGGAAAGACTTTTTAAAGAACTTGCTTGCCAGCTCTTCCCCAGATCCAGATGAAACTTGGTGTGAGGGTGGTGTACCAAGTATAAGCAAGGTCAGTTAAGCTTTTCGATTGTTAAGAACCGCTACCGTTTCCCCTCAAAATCTTAGCGAAAAAACAAAAATTATAGGGTGCATCGAATGCACCACGTGACAAGTCAATGTGATAAGTAACGTGAATGAACAGAATTTTGGTGTAGCAGGCACGCAGCAGTGACGTGCTAAAACATATTTTAACACATTTTACGTAACGTTCACAACAATGACTCAATCACCAAATATGGAAATGCACCTATATTTCTTATATGCGTATATTTTTATTTTATTTTGAATAAAGGGGTAAATCCTTTGACTAAGAAGAGTCGTAGATCGACTATCCAATGAATTTTTTTTTTTTTTTTGAGTATATTGGTATTTTTACATTAAAGAGAAAAGAAGTTCGACAAAACTACACAATGATCAGCTTAATTTGATATCGAATTTGCCATTCACGAGATTCGAACCTAAGATCTTTCACTTTCAAATGAAAAAGAATATTATTAGACTGTAGTTCTGAATAACATCCAATGATTTAAGAAGCAAGTACAGCCAAAATTAGATCAACTATGACTTACCGTAAGTTGCTTGGAAAGAGATGTCAATGGAGGGAGGCCTATTTATTCTTAAAAAAAAATGCTTTATTTCGACAAGCTCATATGGTGACAGATGATCCTGTTAATTTAAATTTTATTTTCGGCGACGCAATGGATTAAAAAGAAACTTCCAACTTCTTCTTTTTTGGTCAAACATATAGCTTTCACTAATTAAAAAACTAATACAAGAAATAGCAAGCCAAATGCAATCCAAATACAACCACAGTTCAAAAGTAAATATAATTGAAAAGCCCAAAAAAACAAAAACCCTAAATCTAGAAGAATGCAGACTCCACCATGCCAGCTGCGCTACCATCACCTATCCGTCACCACCATAAAGAGAAAGAACCCACAAATAAATTGGATGAACGGAAAATGGAAGTGAGCGAGCCACCCACAAAAAAAATGCTCCCATAATCCTACCAAATAGTGCTAAAAGCACATAAACAAAGAGGCGCGATAAGCTGAGTAGCAAAAGTCAGCGGTAGAGAATTGACAACGAGAAGAAACATCAAGGGTAAAAAGGGACATAACCCAGATCTGAAACAAGCGCAGGGATGTTGAGACAAAGCTCCAGGGAGCTAGAAATTAAAGGCCCAAACAAAAGGGCATGCAGAAGCCGAAAACGCAGGGGAAAGGGGGAAGCAAAGAAATAGAGGAAATAGGGGTTGGAAGGAAAAACAGGAAGCTATCACAGGGGAAGATGGTGGGAGAGGAAGGATGCAAACATGGAGGAGGGTTAGGAGTCTTGAGAGGGTGGAAGGCAGGCTAGCCGCCGACCCCAAGCCAGAACCAAGGGCCGACGGCCGGGAGGCTGGCTTGCAGAATTCGGGTTTTTGGAAGAGAGAAGGGCACATGGCTCTAGAGAGAAATGGGTATAAATAATGTTCTAAGGCCATCTCCAATGGAAACGACTAAAGGTTCAAAAGCCGAACATTGAATTGGTTTGTCCAAAAATTCATCTCCAATCAATAGCTGAGCTATAATTCTATAGAGCCAATCACGCTATTATTTGGCCAAGGAGCATCAAGTTGATTAAATGTAAAACCCCTCTTAGTCTTTTTTTGAGATCTAACTCCTTAGTAGCAATAATTAATTCAAATTCAATAGCTAGATTACCCAATAGTAGTTTAACTAAATTAACCAATAAATTTAAATTATAAACTTAAAACTAATAAATTATTAGGAGGGTTATATTTAATTCCTTCGGTTAGAGATGATATATGAGTATAGCTTAAACCTTAAATTTAAATTATAAACTTGAAACTAATAAATTATTAGGAGGGCTATGTTTAGTTCTTTCAGTTGGAGATGATATATAAGTATGACCTCAACCATAGAATATAAGCTGGATGGATGAAATGAAAGAGTGCATCCAACATGTTGTGTAACCGTCATATGTCGCTAAAGCTCAAAGGAAAATTTTATAGGACGGCAATAAAGCTGACAATGCTTTATGGCACGGAATGTTGGATGGTAAAGCATCAACACGTACATAAAATGGATGTAATAGAGATGAGAATGCTTCGTTGGATGTGTGAGCACACGATAAAGGATAAGATTAGGAATGAGGATATCCAAGGTAAAGTATAAGTAACCAAAATTAAAAGAAAAATGAGAGAAAATTGATTACGGTGGTTTGAACATGTGAAAGGAATACCTACTAACACTTCGGTTCGAAATTGTGATTACGAGCCAGAAGTTCAGGGCCTAAGGGGTAAAGGAAGACTTATAAAGACTTCAGAAGAAACTCTCAAGAAAAGATAGTACTAGGATCTAACGGAAAACGTAACACAAAACCGAGCGCAATGGCATTATAGGATTCATATAGCCGATCCCACTTAGTAGGAAAAAATTATTGTTGTTGGTTGGAGATAGCCTAACTAAATTCACCCATTGCAATTATATCTCAAGTCAAAATAATAATAATAATAAAACAAGGCCAATATGTAATAAAATTTGATTTGTACTGATAAAAATTATTCCCCTAGTGGTGAATTTCCATAGTTAAGATCGGTGAATTTTCCATAGTTAAGATCGACCTTTTCAAACCACTGCGTTCATGGTTCAAATTCTAATCTCCCTATCATGTAAAGTCTCTTTCTGGTAGTATACACGTATAAATTAGTGTAGAATATCGTTTGTAATATGAAAAAAATGAGAAGTATTCCAATCCTTGCTTCATATTTTAAGTTCAAACAACATTCAGTGCCAGCAGTTCCAAACACCATAACTAGAATTATATTCCAC
This sequence comes from Pyrus communis, assembly GCF_041283825.1. Taxonomy (NCBI): domain Eukaryota; kingdom Viridiplantae; phylum Streptophyta; class Magnoliopsida; order Rosales; family Rosaceae; genus Pyrus; species Pyrus communis. The sequence continues at coordinate 3,014,300 of NC_142568.1, forward strand.
AGAATAATGAAAAGCTAATCCTACAGAACAAGTTAAAAAGATTCCAAAACTCCAACTCAACCAAACAGGTCATTGCTCAGGAACAAGTTAAAACAGGCTGCAAAATCACATCCTCACATCTCTTCAAACACAAGGTTGCCCAGTCAAATATGCATCTAAACCATTGAACACGTCTACGGCGGCATACAGTCCTATTCCATACGTAATGTAATCCCAAACACTTCAAGTTTTACAAATCTAACATGCATTGTGTTACCTGTACTTACAAATCTAATCTGAATTACGAAGTCTCTGTTTATAATTCGCTACCGAAAATAACAGCCTGCTAAGGTTTCCGAAACAAAAATCATCGTTTCACTGCTCTGTTGCAACATTTATAACTCAATTAGAACAGCAAGAATATATCGATAACGTTAGACATCAATACGAAAATCCAGTTCTTCGCACAATCATGAGAAACTATTGTCATGAAAACAAATCAGAGAAACGAAGTTGCGAGTTTACGAATGGAATTTCATGGTCAGTCAGGACAAAGGCATCCAGTCCTCTCTCCCTCCAACTGCATCTCTAATTCCAGCCGAAAGGGTATAAATCTATCCATAGGACAGAAACACAGTTAAGAGTTAAAGAGTTAATCAGCACAGTTAAGCATTGTTTGCATCAGACAACTGCAACTTCCGCATTAGGGTCATAATCGTGAGAACCAGAAAAACGCACAATGTCAAGACTCAGTTAGGTTAGTTACCTCAGCAAAGGCAAAGGTGAGCAAGTGCTTGGTGAAGCTCTAATGGAGACTCTCACCGCTGCATAAAAACCGACAACTAAGGTTGAAATTCATAGACACCGAAACATCGACTAGAAATAAATTTAAGGGCAAGTTTATTCAATTCATGAATCATTCTCATTCTGAATACAATGATCATAAACAATGTTTTAGCCTCCGAACAGTTAAGACTCGGGTTTTCGGTTCATCTCAAACCTGAAAGATTCTTCGTCTTCCTCTTCCTCAATATACATCCATCATCAACAGCTTCTAGAACAGCAGGAACATTCATTCCTGATAGGAGCCATAACAGAGTAAAACAATTAAGCACAATCTCAAGATCAAGGTCGACGATATAGGTGTTTGATCTCGAAGAAGTTGTCCATCAATTCTTTAAATTTCCTCAAAGGGTTAATCCATTAAGTCGAAATCTTTCTCAGTTGCATAATTTGACAGTGCACGCCACGGCCTGTGCCCAGTATTTGAGCCTTTCTTTCACATCCTCGGGATGGTCACCTGGACAAGCAAAATTTTACCGAGAGGTCAGAAGTTTGAAGCTTTATAGCGTATTGAAGTTGCACCAATTGAACTAATTGGGGGCAAATTCAAAAGAAATATTATTTTTGTTTGTTTGTTACAAGCTACAACAATGGTGGGGTGGAGGAACGAGCTGGGATAGATCAGCCATAATAAGGTATCGAAGCCGCTTACAAACTAGAAAGGAATACCACTAGACCGTAATGCTACTGGCAATTCAAAAGAAGACTTACGAAGAATAAGATTCCATGAAATCCTGGAACTAATTGGGGATGTATTTATCGTTTCATCTGCATTACGTTAAATCTCACAATCTAGATTCGAAACATGCTAAAGCAAATGGACCTGGATGATTATTTCACTAATTACCATGTTAACAAGAATCAAAATTTAAAAAAATTCAAAAAAACCCAGATCACTCACCAGGACTAGAGATCTTCCAACTGGCAATTTGACTCGAAACCGAATCGACCGCGGCCGGAGAGTTCTCCGGCGACTTCTGGTGCTCGTCCATGAACTTCTGGCTCATAGAGTAACAAAGCTCGAGAGCCGGCAAGGTGTTACAGAGCTCCGGAATCTCTTCGTAGCTGAACCCGAATCCCAGATCCAAACACCCTTTAAGCTCGTCGAGATCCTCGTCCGTCAAGCTCTTGGTCCTCGACAGATCATCGTCGTCCGCCGCCTCCACATACCCTTCAAGCAAAACCTGCTTCTTCTTCTTCTTCTTGCTCTTCAACCTGTTAGGCTTCGGCCATTCTTCCTCGTCGGTTTCTTGGGTGAATCCGGAAGAAGATGACGATGTTCGAAGCAATTGATTGGTTTGCTCATCTGGGATTTCATTGATTGAAGAAACCCATGACTCTGTTTCGCAAACGAAGGCCTCCATTTCTCTCTCTCTCTCTCTCTCAAACTTTCTCGAGCTTTCTCTCTCTAGGACTTTTCTTTTCTCGTGAGTGTTTGAGAGAGGCGCAGAGAGACGTGCCTTTAAAGCTGCACTCAGACGGAAACAACCAATTATTTGCCTCTGTCTTTTCTTTTCTTTTTTTAAATTTTTTTTGAAATTTCCATATCGGGATGCGTGTCACGTGTAGACATGATATATACATACATACATACATGACATGTCATTTTTTTTTTTTTTTTTTTTTGAAACTTGCGTATAGGGATGCATGTCAAGTGTACACATGATACATACATATATACATATATGACATGTCATCATCAATGTCTGTGGTTGTGTGACCTGGACGGGACAGCTGTAGCGAGAGGTTGAGAGGGGTTGATGATGACAAAAATGAGAAGTGGACACGTGGTGGACGATTGGACACGAAATGTAGGATAGGACAATAGGAGAGAGGGTGGGGCCCAAAGTGGAACTGTGGGGTGTATGGGTCCATCATGTTGTTGGGTGGAGATTTGTTTGCATGTGATTGATAGAGAAGCATGTGGAAGAGAAAGACTTGTATACGACGGACACATTGTAGGCTTATTTTCACTTAGAGCAACGTTATTGTTAGGCCATCTCCAACTGAAAGGTACATAGAGCTGAAAATAGTCTAAAAATCGTTTCCAACCGAGGGTCATATCAGAGGGCTCATGGGCCTAAAGAAATCTGAAAGGGTCAAAGGGCTGGTCATATGTAGCCAGACCTCGGCTAGTTGGAATTTTTTTACTGGTGTCTGTTTTGTTGTCGGTTATAACTGATAGCAATGCTTCTAATAGTGTCGGTTCTATCTGACAGAAATTTAAAAAAAAAAAAAAATTGAATCTAACGGTTAGCTGACGTCAATTAGCCATTAGTAGCTAGCGCCAGTTATTGTTAGATTCAAATTTTTTTTTTCTCGATTTTTTGGGCCAATTTTTTTTTTTTTTAATTCTTAAAAATTCTAAATTTTTTTTCCTATAAATACGTAAACCATTCATTCACCATTCCTCACAAATTTTTAAATATAAGTTGTAGTTTTTAAATTTAAGTTGTTATTTTTTTAAATTTAAGTTGTCATAGTTTTTTAGTTTAAATAATAAATTACGTTTGGTTCTCGGTTAGAGACAGTTTTTTGTGACAGTGCTAAAACGAGCCATATAGCCATTTGGCCCTTGGTTGGAGATGGAAGCAAATATAGTCATATACTGTTCATTAAAATATTAATTTCTTAGAGGACCAGAGAGTTAAAACAAGCCCTTTAACCAGCTCTCGGTTGAAGACGGCTTTATGTTATTTCCGATTTCGCTGGTGCCACGCCTTCATCTCCTCATGATCCTGTCTCTCCTCATCTCCCTATTCCCATAAACGAAATCCAAATCCTCATATGTCATGGCCGGTTTGACACCTCCACTCTGTGTCCAGGAATTATTATGAAAAAATAATTAAAACCCCATGGATTGTTTATGTTATTTTTCTAATTAAGAACGTAAGAAATAAAGAAATCAATAGAACTAATGATAAGGTGGCTGGAGATGGAGGAATAAGGGGATGATTGTATGGACAATAACTAGAGAGAAGGAGGAGAAGGAGAGTTATTTAACAGAATACACAGAAACAAGCTAAAGTGGAGTGGGTATTGACTTTCAAGAGTAAAGCGGCAATTTTTGAGTTTCAATAGGTAAAGTGTGATCGAAATCGAGTCTGGATTCTCGCCGAATCCTCTTTGTGAGGATCCTGGGAATCTGTGAATCGTGTCTATTCATCGTACATCGTGCGGTCGTAAATCATTTTAAATTTTATTTAAAAATAAACATAAACAATACTTGACAAAAATTGATCACATAATATACGATGAATGGACACGATTCATTGATTCTCAAGATCCTCACCAAAAGGATCTGGAGAGGATCCTGTTGGATCAAAATCGAGTCATAGAAAGGATAACTGAAAAAAAAAAAAAATTATTCAAAAAATGTATTTTAAATTCACATCATCATATTTGACGGTTTTAGACGAAAATAAAATAAACAAATCATTGTGGAGCGAATTTTGAGTCTCAAAGGGTAAAGTAACTACTTGTGAATTTCAGGAGGTAAAGTGAGATTAAAATCGAGTGCCAGAAATGATAGCTAAAAATAAGCCGACATTTCTATTGACATTTTTTTGTTAATAATATAATAATATGTATTAAATTTCCTATACATATTTTCTAATATTAATACAGAACACTACTGTGATGGTTTACCTATGTTATAAAACTTTCTCACACGTGGGAGATGTGTTGTTTCTTTTTGTGAGGAAAAGTTAGGAAAGGGGCGGTTTGGTAAATTTGGCGGTGCAAGTGTTTATAATAGCCCCAAGGTAGAAGCCCTTTCCACATTCACACACCCCTTTGAATTCATGTTTGGATAATAATGTGTATGGACAAAAAAAACCTTCATTGTGGATGAGATGGTCGTGGTCCTTACTCTTTAGAGTTTATCTACTTCTTGCGGTATTATCCATTCATCCATTCATTTTTGTTTTCTTTTTTAACATCACTCTCGTAATAGTTGATTATCTTTCTATAGAGACGGATCCGTCTCTCATTTATGATTGGAATTTAGTTACACTCTTTGAAATTCGATTTTGATCTCATTTTACCTTCTAAAACTCAAATATTCGCTTCAATTTCCTTGTTTCTGTTATTTCCGACGATGCTACGCCTTCATCTCTTCATGATCCTCCGTCTCTTCTCATCTCCCTATTCCCATATAAACGAAATCCAATTCCTTATTGTCATGGCCCGTTTAACACCTCTACTGTGTCTAGGAATTATTATGAATAAATAAATAAATAAACCCATGGATTGTTTATGCTATTTTTTGAATTAAAAACATAAGAAATAATGAAATCAATGAAATTAATGATAAGGTGGTTGGAGATGAAGGAAGAATGGATGAATGTATGGACAATAATTAGATAGAGAGGGCGAGGGGTATGAAAGTTATTTAACGAAATACATAGAAACAAGCCAAGGTGGAGTGAATATTGAATTTCAGTAAGTAAAGTGACATCTTTCGATTTTTAGGGGTAAAGTGTGAACGGAATCGAGTTCTAGAGAGCAACTGAAAAAAGGGAAAAAAAAAAAAAAAAAACCTTATTTAAAAAATGTATTTTTAATCCACATCAGCATATTTTATGGTTTTTAGACGAAATGTGTAGCGAATTTTGGGTTTCAAGGGGTGGAGTGACGACTTTTGAATTTCAGAAGATAAAGTGAGATCAAAATCGAGTTCCAAGAAGGATAGTTTAAAATAAGCCGACATTTATATTCACATTTTCTTGTTAATAACACAATTATATGTATTTAATTTCTTTCATGTATTTTCTATTATTAATATAAAACGCTACTATGATGGTCTACCTGTGTTATAAAAGTTTCTCTCAGGTGGGAGACGTGTTGTTGTTGTTGTTTTTTTTTTTTTTTTTTTTTTTGTGAGAAAATGTTAGAAAAGGGGCAGTTTGGTAAATTTGGTGGTGCAAGTGTTTTATAATAGCCCCAAAGGAGAAGCTTTTTCCGCATTCACACACCCCTTTTAATTCATGTTTGGATAATAATAGGTATGGACCAAAAAACCTTCAGTGATGGATGGGATGGTCGTGGTCTTTACTCTTTAGAGTTTATCTATTACATGCTCATTATCTTTAGAGTTTATCTACTTCTTGCGGTATTATCCATTCATCCATTAATTTTGTTTTCTTTTTTAACATCACTCTCACAATAGTTGATTATCTCTCTACAGAGACAGGTCATCAGTCTCTCATATATGATTGGAATTTACGTCTATTATAGAAATATTCTGTAAATATAGTACAAATACTATCATTATCTTTGATTTTAACGTTGATTGTCCATTTAACCATTCAGAGTTGAGTTCAATTCTCGAAATTGGGCATGACGTTCAAATTCTTTCACATTGAATCTCAGCCATTTGACATGTCTCCAATTCACGCCTTATGTTCAGTTTATTGTTTAGTCAATTGTAACTTTTTACGTGACAGAACAAAGTTTACTTACAAACAGACTAATCATGTCACATATAACACACCGATGTCCTCCAGAGGCAAGCCAAACAGAGCTTATGCCTTGGGCCTCACTTCAGTTTGCACTCCACGCTATTAATGGTGATTGACATAGCAAATGGTGTGAATTGATTGATGTCAAAACGTGGGACGCAATATGCAAAAAGAACAAAAAACTGAAACTTCAACTCACTTCGAAACGAATTTAAAACTTCAATGGTGTAAAATATGACCCTTACGCATAAAGTGTATCATTAAAAAAATAAAACGTTACTATCAAATATCTAGAATTTACATGTAAAAAATCCTTATAATATGGTCGGAGATGGGAACAAGTTTTGGGCCTTCTTAACTTTTCTCCTAGCTCTTAATAATACGAACCGTTTGCCAATTATATGCAATTCACACTAAGAGGAAAATTAAGTGGAATTTCTTAAAGTGAGACGCTTTACAACTTTACAGTTTAACATCAATTTTTGTGCTGGTATCATAAATTATTATGTAAAAATATGTGGTAACAAAGAATTCTGCTTTAAAAAAATCTCTTTATCATTTCTGAATTGATGTGAAACCCCTAATGGACAAATGCTATGAAAATTCTTTTAAAAATGTGACTCTTTATGGACTATCTGTCCCTTCACGATTTTTTACACAATATACCATAATACCAATACGAGAATTGACATTAAACAATAAATTCACACTAAGAGAAAAATTAAGTGAAATTTCTCAAAGTGAGACGTTTTACACCTTTACATTTTAACATCAATTTTTGTGCGAGTATTATAAATTATTGTGTAAAATTATGTGGTAACAAAGAATTACATTTTAAGAAAATCTCTTTATCATTTATCAATTGATGTGAAAACCCTAATGGACAAATGCTATGAAAACTCTTTTAAAAATGGAACTCTTTATGAACTATCAGTCCCTTAGTCCCTTCACGATTTTTTACACAATATATTATAATACCAATACGAGAATTGACATTGAACAATAAATTAACAAAGAATCCATAATAAGTTCTACTTCGAAAGGATATTCCTGTCATTTCACAACTCCAATAACATAAGTTGTAAAATCCACTAATGTGATCCACACCACAATAGAAAAATGAGAAAAATGAGAAAAATGAGAAAATGGGGATGGTAGGTTTTCGTCGTGCAGTGTGCACCAAACTTTTGTCACATAATATAACATTTCTTTTCGGCGGATAATTGTCATATCGCACAGCTAAGCGCTCAACTAACACAAATATTATTTATAACGCCATCTCCAATGGAGAGAATCAAGATCTGTCTTAAAACTCTTCTGCTATAATAATTGATACTTACGGTATTATAATTAAATTAATTAATAAATTAATTATATAAATTTAAAGTTAATAAATTAGTGGGGAGATATGTGTAGTCTATTCGGTGGAACATAATGTTATAACATGACATATATAAGTACAATCTAACATTATTTTAAGAAAAATAATTTATTACGAGACTATAATTTTACACAAAATCATATTTAATTTTTTCGGTTAGAGATGACATAAGCAAGTTCTCTCTAGTGCGCAGCACTAAAAAGAAAGTTCAAATTAAAAATAAAAACATAATGCCCTCAACTGTACACGCGGCGTACATAAATTGGACCAAATTGGTCACCAGCATAGCAATCATGCGGTGGCTACGCAGGCAAGTAGGGTGCTGTGGGCCCTTCTGATCCTACCTGTTTGTTTGTATTGATTCTGCTCACCGGAAATGCTGACTCGAGCTTCCCGCGTAATTATTACGGATTGTGACAGGCAACGTGGGTTGTTCGCCGGTTCTTGTCTTTATTATATCACCAACCGAATGGTGCATGAACGCGTGGCATGTCGTGTAACACGCGATGCATGCATGATCATACGACGTGTATATACCTCCACGTTGTCATTCACCCATCTGTTGTTCGTGTTGAATTAAATTCTAACCTTTCTTAGCGCTGAATTAAGATTTAACGGTGAGTGACTATGTTTTTATCACTAGCGAAATTGCACATGACCATATGGCATGTTGTTTAGCGTGGAATGCATGTGTAACCATGACACATATATATACACCTGCATGGTGTTACCATTTTTCGTTAGTGTAAAATTAAAATTTAACAGTGAGTGATTGATTTTCTTGAATCAAAAAATATATAGAAGATAAAATTGTGTGTGTATATATGTATATATATCATGCATACATGATGCAACATGCATGTTACGTGGGTCATGGCACATAATTTGGGTTGTGGGACCCACTGAGCCACCATGCTAATAGTAATAGTATTGCATCATGTATGCATGATATATATAGATATAAAAGCTTAGATTTAGATTTGGATTTTGTGATTGATTGATAATTAATTTAAATCTTATACGTATTTTCTTTGTTGTAAGCTGGATATACGGGTGGGCAATCGAAACTCAAGCAACCATATAATATTGTTTCCTAAGATGATTTAACAATGATTACCGTAACACTAGGGTTGGTTTGGTGCTTCGAACTAGATTGAATATATCGTAAAATTAAATGTATATCGGAGTAAGAAAATGAAAGTAGAGACGAAGTTCTTTACCAGAGTACCGGAGGTGGGTGGGTGCTAGTTGAGTTCGTAGATCTATTGCTAAATGATGCTTTAAGATCATGAGGTGGTTTGGAGAAGTGATGTGCTTATATGTTGTGTCCAATAAAAGTAAGATGTTTTCTGGTACCACGATTTTGAAAGTTTTCATCTCTCACACGATCTTGTAACACTAGATGTATTGTATACTACGAACTATCGGCCTCTTGCGGCATTATTGCAAACATTTGTGATTATTAATTTGTATCCAAATATTTTTTTTATTTTGTAAAGTCGTTCACTTGATAATATTTCTCTTCTAGAAGTGCAAGGATAATAGGATAATGCTGTGCCAAGTCACTCCTTGTTCCTACCACAATATCATGAATGTGTGAATTACTTGATTAATTTTTAATTTTGAATATAAGCAATACTAATATCAAATTTGGATGTAGAGGAGAGAAAACACACAACTCTAACTAATTTGGTTAAATTAGAAAAATATGAATAATAATAAAGGTTCATTTGGAAATGCCTTTAGAATGACGGAACGCACTTTTAGAAAGAAAGAAAAAATGTGTTAAAAAAACACTTGAAGTTGGTGCCGATAATTTGTTTGTCTGAAATGTTACCACATGTAGCTTAAGAGGTGTGAAGTTTGATTCTAAAAAGTCTCAAAGTATTTGGGAATAGAATCATTTGTACATAAAATCATAGTTTGTTTTGTCATGTGGGATTTTCAACGCACACCCTTACGTGAGATCGTATTTTTAGTGGACCGCATGTGAAGAGAAGTTCCACATCAAGAAAAATAGAAAAGCACGTAAATTTAGTACTTGGCTTACAAACAAAGTATTCAGGCACAAACAAAACTTGCTTAGATATCGTTTCTAAGAGATGGGCCAAATGGTTCAACGCCGATATTGTGCAAACCATGTGTAGCCACTAGAAGTGAGTTTTGTTCTAAGAGATCACGGGTAGGAATAAAAACTATTTGTATATAAGTTGTAATTTATTCTGTCAAATCTTCGATGTGGATTATCTAAAATTTGGATAGGTTAATAAAAAAATTTCATCTCCAACTAAGGGAAATGTTATCCCCTTTATTGGTACCCATTCTAACATTTCTCTTCATTAAGACCACATGAAATGTTGATTACACAATTTTAGTGTTAAACTAAAATTATCGATATGTCTGAAATATTGATCAAATCTATCGATTTTAATCGAAATTGAAGAATTTCTCCAATTTTTATATCTTTCTTTGATTTTTCATATATTTTTACGAATGTATTAACTGTATCAAAAAAATTTCAAACACTAATAGACATAAAAGAACCAAAGAAAAAATCAGCAGAGAGTCCAGATTCTGAGATCCGCATTCAACAAATTGTATTAAAGTACCTTTTTTGTATGCAGCATACGAGGGAAGGGCCGGCTCACCAAATGAACAGTAAAGCCAGAGCTGGTAGCATAAACAATATGATGCATTGGCATCCCAAGATTTTAGCCAAGTGGGGGATGAATTAAAAATTAATGAAAACATAATGATTGATTGGCTGACAAACAATATCTGAATTAATTAGTGTATTATATATTAATAAAAACATAATGATTGATTGGCTGACAAACAATATCTAAATTAATTAGTGTATTATATATTAATAAAAACATAATGATTGATTGGCTGACAAACAATATCTAAATTAATTCCTGTATTATATATATATATATATATTATATAATAGTGTAAACTAAAAGATTTATAATTCAAATGGAGCAAAAGACAAGTTGACGATGGCTTGGAACATGGAATTATTGGCAAAGGCATTATTCCATAGATGCCGGATCCCAAGGACCAATTAGTCTTACTTTATAAACCTTGTAGACGAGAGGGAGGACCAAATGATGAAGGATATTTGGATGTAAAATGCCTTTGACAATTCAAGCCAAAAGCTAGCTTATGTTATGAATAATCCTTGACTGCTGAAAGTTCAGCGGTCACTTCTGTTAATATTCAATTATATTTAGATATTTATTTAATTTGTGTTTATAATTTTAATTATTTAAGTACGTGTCCTAATATTATTGGATATCAGCCTGAGTGGCTATTGAACTTTCAGCAGTCAAGTAGTGCTCATATATTATAACAAGAGTTTGAACTCCTTGTCTCCAAGGGGTGGGAAGCAAAATAATTCTAAAATTTGGGTCGAGAACTTTGGAATTTTGGGTTTAGGGGTGGGAATTTGAGATTAGTATCCATCCTGAACGAATAAGATTGCAAGTGAACCAAGTGACCCATCTACAGAACTTCGCGTTACTGCACCTCAATTTGCCTTGTTTTGAATAAAAGTCACTTCTAGTCCTTTTTTGTTTTAATTTTATAACTAGAATGTTCCTAATTTTTTTTAGGAATTGTTATTAGCACTCAAAAAATCTCATTTGACACTCCAAACTTTCTATAATTAGAAAGAAAAATACACTTGTGAGGAGTGTAGAATGAGATTTTTAGAGTGCTAATAACAATCCTCTTTATTATTATTATTATTATTTATAATTAGAATTGTCAAAAGAGAGAGCAAGAGAGAGATAATTGCATGTTAGAGCATCTCTAACGGCCTCGTTAACAGGTTATTTAGCAATTTTTTTTCTTAAAAAGAGAGACAACGTAACCACCCCTTTTGGGGGCCGAGAAGACTCATAGAGGCATTTCAGCTTTCCCTTGGCCACAAGTTTGGCTTCCACACCAGTAGCGGGTTTCGAATCCAAAATCTCCAGTTTTTAATTTGAAGAAAGCCTCATAAACCGTCATTTATCTCTGTGCCACCAGCTTGTGGTTGTTTCACAATTTTACATGTTGAGAACTATTGATAATTTCAAATAGTAGTTCGTGCGATTAAAATATGTTTTTTCTTAAATTATTTTAAAACAAATAACAATTTAGACTCGAGATTATGACTTTGAACTTCTTACTTATCTTCAGGAAGGTGGATTGTTTGCCCTCCCATTTCCATACTCTCCCCATGCCCTCCTGTGATGTGTGGTCACTGTTAAGCCACATCAATATTTTATATTAATTTTTTTATAAAAATAATAAAACAAAAAGTAATAAGAATATAAAATGTTGACGTGGCTTAATCGTGACCACACAAACAGGAGGATATAGGGAGAGTATGGAAATAGGAGGGCAGACAATCCACCTTCTATCTTCAGTTCCTTGAGAGTTTATGGTGGGTGGAAAAATGTCTCATCAAATAATACAAACAATAATTGGGCCCAAAATTGGAGAAATTTTTTCAGTGTAACAAAAATACGCCCTGGTGCATCAAATCTCATAATACAAGTGGTTAGAATTTTTTTTTTTTTCAAATATCCAACCACTTGTATTATAACACTTAATGTACCGAGCAGTATTCTCAACATACTGAAAATCTCTCCACGGACTAGGAATACATTTCAACTCAAACTACTTAAAACTACAGCATTTATGACTTTCAACTTGCCAATAGTAAATCGTAGTTTGTTAGAACCAGAACCTGACAGGGATATAGTCCATCAATCTCTGTTGGTTTTTGGAACCCCCCAGAAGTTCCAGTTGTACCAACACACCACAATTTTCGACCTCGGTTGTCAACGAAAACGGAAAGAAAGAAAAAAGACAGCAAGGTAGTGATCTTCATGCAAAATATTGAGAACATGAGAGGATATAAACATATAGATTGAGCAAAGAAACATGGCACAAAGTTGGTCTTGTATAACATTCTTGGCAGTTCTATCAAAATACGAAAAATGTTGGTACCTAAGACTCATCTCCTTGCTCAAGAAGGCTCTGTGTGTTGCAACCACTGCTACCCCAAGCTCTCTCCTTCCATATCCTTTCCACTTCCTCAAATGTCAAGCCCTTTGTCTCCGGAAGGTACACGATCACAAAAATAAACGCAATGACGGCCACAACCGCAAGGATCAAGAAAGTTGCACCAGTTCCCACAGATTCAGCGACCGAAAGGAATGTTTGGGCTACAATCAAATTTGATATCCAATTAACAGTAGCTGACATGCCCCCACATATCCCTCTATATGCTTCAGGATATATCTCCGAGTTCACGGTCCATGGCACTGGTCCCATCCCCGGTGCAAAGAAACCAATGTATAGGGCTAAACCTATAACTGCTATATACCCATAGATTACACTTGTAGAACCAGATGACTTAAAGAAAAAAGCACCCGAGAGGATGACAAGTGATACAATAACACCACTTAAGCTTGAGAGGGCCAGCTTCTTCCGGCCAAAATGGTCAATAAGATAAATGCCAAGAACTGTTCCCGCAGCGTTCATGGCAGCCACAATAAGGGACAGTAAAATAGCTAATTGGTTGGATTGGATGCCAGCCATCTGGACGATTGTTGGGCTGTAGTACATGACCGTATTTATACCGGTGAATTGCTGAAATGCCTGAATAAGCACAAATTTGTAACCATATGAGATTATACACTTGGTCTTGATTTTGTTACATGAATTTGTGTGATGAAACAATGCCAAGGATTGATTACGACACAAAAGTATGCATAACATCAGAAGCAGTTATTTTCAAATTAAGGCAACTTAAATTTAAAACAATCCCAACTAGCTCATTCATGTCAAGGCGAAATTTAATTTTAAGCAGACTATCTTGTAAAACTGGCACATTGAAGTGGACAGAAAGAGATACCATCTCCAATAGGGAGACAGTCACCACCCCAAGCCCCACCACAAACAAATGATGCAGCTGCCACACAACCCTACTGGAATATCAACACCCAACAATCCAACAAACCTACCGACGCTACTGTGGTTTGTCCACATCATGAACTTAAATGTAATGGATATCTGCCAACTTAAACTAGCAACATATAGTGAAAAATTAGTGTTCCACGGAACCCTAGAAACAAGAAGGATATCCTAGTTTGATAACATGAAAGTATTTCAACTAAACACTTAGTCCTACCTGAAGTCCAGCACCAGCCAGAAACGCAAGTCTGATTTCTTTTGATCTGAAAACATTTAAGTAGCTAACACTCTTCTTCTTATGTTGTTCTTCCTCTGCTTGAGAAGAAAGGTAATCTATTTCGTCCTGTAGGCGCGCCACATCATATATTTTGGACATCACATCAATGGCTTTATCTTTATCATCCTGCAGATTAAGACCTAAATTTGTTATGCATGAAGAAACAAAAACATGGAGAAAGTAAAGCACAAAAATGCTTTTAGCTTTATAAATCCAAATTCCATCCTGCTTCCGGACAGCTTCACAACAAGCTGGCCTCATCATTTATGTGTTGTCATATTAATCTCCATAAATTTTTTTCACAAATTTTCCTTTACCAGGCTTTTTTCACAAATTTATTGTCCGTAGTCAATGATTCACTAATTTTTGTCTGTGGAAACTCAATACCCTGTCAATTTAAGCTAGACTAGTGAAGACATTGATCATATTCAAAAAAATTCATGGCTCAAAATCGTATGGAAAACTAATTCAAAACAGTAGCAAAAATCCTACTTTCTTCATCTTTCAAGTTTTATGATTTTAAATCTTTTATACTTTAAGTTCTTAGTGGGTGTTGTTGTTGGCACCCCAAAATAATCATCGTGCACTCCTCGTAAGTGTATTTTTCTTTCTACGTATTGAAAGTTTGGAGTGCACAATGAGTTTTTTGGAGTGCCAATAATAGCACCCTTCTTAATTATATTGACGAGTTAATGTAACAAGTTGGGCATGATCAACAATTCTCCAGCTCGAGAAGGATTGTTCAATCATGAAGCATGGTAATTAGGATGCTAAGAAAAGTTGGTTTCCGAGTTTGTAATTGAATGGCATTTGGTGAAGATTTTGTGTTCTATAGCGATTAATGTACTGTGAATAAGTATATATAGAAATAGGAATATCATTAATGTCTCTACACTCTCCCTAATCTTTTAATGAATGGAATGATACTACCTTCAGAAAAAGCCATCGGGGAGACTCTGGCAGAAACAGCATAAGAGTGAACTGAATGACAGCTGGAACAGCTGATACTCCAAGCATCCATCGCCATGTCCCAGGGACCTGCATTTTGGCACAAACATGTTAAACAAAATATGAGACGGTGCGACATATCGTACCACAGAAGCTACACAAACTAAACTAACCCATGCACCAATGCCAAAAATACTAGGGTAAACAAATGAACTATGATAAGAAAATTTTATAAGGCAGTGATCAAACTCCCCAAGCACATGGCATAAACTAAATTAATGTCATTCAGCTTATCAACTAAAAATAAACTTTAAAAATTTCAGGGTTGTTCATACTTATGTTACTTTTACTCGTTCAGATATTGAACAGTTCATACAAATACCATAGGAAGCGAAGAAAAGCCAAGTAAATAACTTTCGTTCACGCAGAGAGTAGAATTTAATAAATTCTTTTTAAACCTTCAACACTCCAAGAAGGATAGATCATTTTATTTTCTTTAAAAATGGCTTATTTTTTGAAGTAAAAAGATGAAAAGAACATTCCATCTTTTTCTTATTTCCAGACAAAGAAAATGGGTTGAACTACACTAGAGGAAAAAAAAAAACTGTTGCTACTAACTATAAGTGAAGAAAAATAAACTGCTCAGACATGCAGTTCCTTGATCAGATACACTACACTAAGTACTAGCATGCTTTCGACAATGAGAGCACCATGCATTATCTAACTTAGGCAGGAAAGAACAGATGAGATTCCTTCAGTAAAGTTTCTCAGCCCCAGACGCTTATTCTGATGCTGCCCCTTCAAAATGGAAAAAGCGGAAACCTTTGATGCCAGCAACATAACGGTAATAAGATTTACATAACACAACTTCTCCTGCAATAACTTGTGTATTAAAGGCAAGTACAATTAACCCAAAAGCTTGTTATATGAGGAGACAAAAAAAAGCAGTTTGAAAATCTACTACGGTTAAGGGTTTAACGACAAATTATACAGAAAATGAATGATGGAAGAGATTCATACCCTCAACATCTCATGATATGAAATCAGATACTCTTTCAAGTACATCTTCACTGTCCTGTCAGTCAGTCATTTTAATAGGGAAAAATCTCACTTCCATTTCAGATTCTACAAATGCAGGAGCCTACTTTGACCAAGTGACTGAGACCAACATACATAATCACCACCCATTTCAAACAATATATTCCAATTCCTCTAAAGTCAACTTCTCTACTTGTTTAGTTACTATTTTTGTCTCTTTTTTATGGGAAAAAAAGGTTCTTCAGTTGTCTATCCTCTTGCACAATTGGGCGTGTTGACTAAAATATATGAAAATACCTTGAATAATAAATTTTATAATCTTCAAACATTGCCAGAAACATTCACAACAACAATAACTGCAAGATAAAAAAAGTTGCTTTTCTAAATATGAGTGATGCAATCAGCCTCATCCCAGGTACTTAAATAATGAAGTGATAAAATAAAATGAAACAAAATGGCTCTCTGAACACAGCCAGTTGGTAACCACACCTCCCCACATGTTGTAATTGAAAACAAACACACTTCCCTGAAAAACTATTCGAAATAATACTGTGATAAAACATAAATGTTTAGCAAAAAATAAACAAGTGATTCAATAAGCAGAAAAGAACGATGAAAGCACATGAATAAGTAAGATTAGTCTAACCTCTGTAAAACCAAGATTTATGAGGTAGGAAAGAAACTGGCCGCCAGTTATCATAAGAACATTCGTGCTCACTAGTCCTCCCCTTATTTCTGATGGTGATGCTTCTGCAATATAAACAGGAGCAGTAACAGATGCCACACCAACACCGAGGCCAACCAGTAGTCGCCCCAGTATAAGAACATATGGATCTGGAGCAGCAGCCATGACAACAGCCCCAATAGCAAAGACAACATCAGCAAGAAGAGTAGCCTTCTTACGTCCATAAGAATCATTAATCCAACCCCCAGCAGCAGCTCCAATAATAGCACCAACCAAGGCCATGCTTACAATTGTTTCCTGTCAACTTAAAGAATCAGAGAGTTGCAAAACAGAAAATGCTCACATAAGCACACTTTTCTTTTGTTTGCTTATGTAAAGAAATTAACATTAAAAATCAGGTGGCATGGGAGCCATTGCCTCAAAAAGAATTTCACCACAATCATGAATCATCCCAAAAATCCAGGTGGGAGACCCCACCATTAGAAATTTAGAATATGGTCATCAAGCTATTTCTCAATCTCCATTCTGATCCCTGCTCAACCATATAGGAAAAAGAAAAGGTTCTGCCCTTTCCAAAACTCTTTTTGCTGATGACAAAAATCAAAATAATGCAATATCTCCACCCCAAGAGCTTTATCAGAACACTAAAGTTATTTGTACCTGAAGGAAACTACTGTCCTTGACAACCTCAAAATCGTCTTTGATATACAGAAGGGCCCCTGAAATCACACCTGAAACCAATATCCGCAAATATGGTGACAATTCAGAGGAAAAAGAAACCGGAAGTGAGGCATGTATAATTTAAAAGTAAGCAGGACAGCCTCTAAACCTTGTCTATATTAGGATCAAACTTCTTATGATTCTGAAAGAAGGCAACATTCTTGCTCACAAGGGAAGGTGTGACATAAAATTTAAACCTTGATATTCCATATACAAATAATGGTTAATTATATTGTGCAGCCTCAAAATATGGGCGAGATTCCAATTTGGTCCTTGACTTGCAAAACGTTGCAATGTTATATCAATCATTTGAGAAACATAGCAAAATTTACACTCCATCAGGTCAACACTTTTCTCCCTACATATCACATTTATGTAGATGTGAATGCCAAACTGTGTGCCACGTGGACAAGTTGAAGATAAAAATACATATGAGAAGTGAATACTCCTAAGCCAGTGGTTTGCCTTACCTATTAAAAATTGTTGTATAAAGGGGTATACAACGCTTCTCTCATAATAACTGGCAAGGTGACCACTAACTGAGGGATGAGAATGAGAGGGGTGGTGTATACACCTGCTGTATGCAAGAACTTCGACTTAGACAAGGCATGCTAAATTTGAAAGAAACGAAGAAATGCTACACAACAGAAATTTATTCGATCCTTGAGCTTATCTCAATAATAAAATACTCCAATACTTAGTGCTTTGGCATTGAAAATAAATCAACTGTCCCTTGACAAAATATTATTCAGCTCGATTCACATTTTACTGCTTGACTAATACTTGACAAATAAAAATCTCCTGATAGTGATAGCCAAAATGTTCAAAAGCTGAATTATTTCAGTTAATCATAATATATAACAACTGCCAGAGAACTACTAGTTTAATAACCAAGGCATGAGAAGCCCACTGCTGTGTCTCGTTTTGCCACCAAATTCAGCTAATGTATTGGGGTGAAAAGAAAACTCAACAAGATTTTTATGCAATTTCCTCATAAATCGATAAACCGGTTAATTTGGGGAGAAATATAAACATAACTTTGCTTCCACGTTCATATAAAAAACCAACAAGAAAAATTTTCTGCCCAAAATTTGCTCTTTATGGCCAACCCAAATTGTGAAAATTTAATTAGCAACCTTGTAATACATCTGCAATACTCTTTTTTTTATCTTGAAATAAAAAGCAACAGCAACATGAACCACAAATTATGCTCTTCCCCTGTGCCAATGCGATCAAACGATTCAAACCTAACTTTTTTCTTTCTAACTTTTTCACTAATTACCGCACCTGCGGCGGAAAGCAATCATGCCTATCCACCCTTGTGCGGTTCGATCCCCACCGATTCTCCTCCCCATAACAACTAACTGTCAAACCTACTACCGCTATCACTCAAATACTTTTTCACTAATTACACGTACAGTGTATACATACATATACAGGCGTGTGTGTGTGTGTGTATAAGGAATAATTAAAGGTAAGAATTGGGTGAAAAATAGTACCGGTGTCGTAGCCAAAGAGGAGCCCGCCAATCCCAGCCACCACAGTCAGACCCAGAATGTATGGATTCTTGAAGTAAAACATTTTCCTCTCCGGATGCAAATCCAAGTAGCCGGAGCTCCCTGGCATCGCCGAATCCAGCGTCATCTCCTTCCCTCTCTCTCTTCCTCTCTCTCTCTCCCCCTCACTGAGCTGCCAATGGCCACACCAAACCGCAGCCAAACGACGACACCTACGAATTCGAATGAGAAAATTCAAGCAAAAATGATCAAGAATTTCCTTCCACTGTTAGGAAACGATTCCAGAATTCGATTCTCCAGTGCTGTAATGCAAAAGCTCGTGGCTAGATTTTCCCGAGAAAATTTAGGCGGTGTGCTGTCGATGCCAAGTAAGAAAATTTAAAGACGGGATAACGCTGGCATTTTTGGAAACGGAAATTTCCGACGGCGGAGAAGTGTTCTATAATATCACCCGGCTGTGCATCACGGACCAATAGGATAAGAGAGTTTATAGGAATAGCGGGAGGCATAAGCTGACGTGTAATCGTGGATGATGCAGATTTAGCCAACAGGATCCTTTAGGTCAGAATTCCGGGAATCCAGAAATCGTGTATGTTCATCGTTCATCGTGCGACTAATTTTTGTCACGTACTGTTTGTGTTTAATTTTAAATAAAAATATTTAAAATAATTTCTAATCATACGATGTACGATAAACGAACACAATTCACAACTTTTCAGGATCCTTGTAAAAGATCCGGCGAGGATCTGGATTTCAGATTTAGAAATTGCTCATGTGATGTAATATTCCGATATATAATATAAAAACCCAATTGGAGAAAGATAATGCCATTTTTCTGGGTTTGGTGAATGGCATGGCCTCCCTTTTTAGTTTTTTAGGCGTTCATTTGGCAATTATTGAAGATGCTCTTATCCGAATAATGTAGACAGTGCTAGACGTTAGTCATTCTTGGAATACTCTCGAGGAAAGGTTTTTTAGTTTTTGGGTACACAGTCTAATAAGTGTAATAATTAATAAAAATTTGAAAATTTAACTAATTATATTATCGTACTTGGTGTACTATACCATATTTGCGACGCGCTGAAAAGTTTATTCATTCTTGCGTGAAGTGTACTCGCTCTTGGTCCCTATTTTGGGCCTTGAATTTAGTGTCTCAAGGGTGGCTTGGGAATTTCAATAAAAATTGTGAGCTATCTAGCCACCGGTTCTTTGGCCTTTTGCTACTGAAGAGTGTGAGGGTTAGTTTGGTATTGCTGTGTTTTAAAAAAAAATTAATTTTGCTGTGTTGTAAAAATAATCAGCTGTAAAATAAAACAGTTGAATGTTTGTAAACTTTTATTGTAAAAGTACTTTCAACAAAAAAAAAAAAAAATTTCAAATGTTTGGTAAACTTTATGTAAAACTGGTATGATTATAGTAAATGACTAAAATGGTAAAATATTAAATATGATATCATAATTTATTTTATTTTTTTATTTGTAGTTTCATCTTCAATCTTCATCATTTTCGGGTCACAGCTCAAGATCCAAATCCATCCCCTCCAACCCTCTGTTTTCTCCCCTTCCCAATCACCAAAATCTCCGGCGGACTTCACAGCTCAAGATCCAAATCCCTCCCCTCCAACCCCCTGTTCTTTCCCCTTCCCAATCACCAAAATCGTCGACGGATTTTAGCACGAAGACGGAGAATTCTCATCTGGGTTCTTTTTCCTCTGTCTTATCTCAGTCGCTAGAGAAGAAATTGATGTTCGAATCCACGTGCTCCGGGCTCGAGACGATGAATTCAACCTAGGTTTTCAGTTTTCAGTTTTCAGTTTTCACGAGTTGTCTCTCTGTGTCAGTGAATGGAGCTCTCTGAATTCGATCGTGTCAGTGAAATGGAGTTCTCTGAATTCAACCTTGGTAATCAACAATCATTCCTTCATCCCGTATATCTTCAGCTTGCATTAAGTGCCGGACTCGACTCGCTGAGGGACCTCGTCCGCTCGAACAATCGGATTCAATGATCTGATACGATGAGGGAAGTGAGAAGGAGAAAGAGGGTATAATTGGGTTTAAGAAAGTTTCATTAAACTTTACTGTTCATCTGCCTACTTTGAAAAAACAAAAAGAAAAACTGGTTTTGAGAAGCAACAAAATGCTGCTTCCATTTTTCTGCTTATTTTGGCTGGAACTTTCAAAAAAAGCACTTATTTTTATATTTATCAAACACATTTTCCACCCCAACTTTTTTTCATAGCTACTTGTTTTATAATTTCAACTTTGCCAAACTGGTACTGAAGGTGTGACTTCCTAGCAGTAAAATAACCTTCTTATTTGCATTTTTATCACTTTTTTTTCTTGTTAAAAATGCGTCTAAAGCAAGAATAGGCACAAGATCCACGTTGATGCTTCTTGCCGTCTTGCTTCTATATTAGCTTTCGATGCACTTCTTCTATGATGGGTTACCATCAACCGGGGAAGCAAAAGAATCGGAAAATTTTATTTGAACCCACATAACTTCTTTCTACACCTAATTTAAACTATAAATGAAAATTATATTTTTTTAACCTATTGCATAATTATCATTAAGTACAAGATGAAATTAACATTAAAATTAAAATTTATCAATAAATCCACCCTTAATAATCAAACCCTATCACAATTTTTACAAAACACTACCAATACTGACAGTAAACATAGACAAAAACACTAAAAATGACCTTCAAATGGTGGTCCATAAAGGATCTGAACTATTGAGCAAGTCGAAAGCCGAGCTGATCGATTTCACGAGCCATGCAGATTTGATGTCCCAAAACCAGGCCACTATATAATATACTGGGTGATCAAAGGATAAGTTGAAGAGAGAGTTCTTAGTGAATGTTGTAGAGAAATGCATGCAACATTTTTGGATCATGGCTATGTGGTCTCGAGGAGAAGCAATTCAATCCGGCCTCTTGAGCTTCGAATTGTGGAGAAGGGAACTTTCAAGAAAATTTTGGAATAATTCAAGTGAAAAATTGATCAGGTTTTCAAATTATTAACATTCAATAAGCCAATAATATGTAGAACATTTTTATATGTACCCAAATTCAAGCTAGTTAGCTATAAGGGGATTTTTATTTTTTATTTATTTTTTCTGTTAGAGCCAATTTAATTTGAGATTTTATTTTATAAATGGGTGTCAAGATAATTTTACACTTTGAATTGGGTTTGGAAGGGTAGTTTAGGTAATAAATTTGGGTTTAAAGAGATATTAATTCTTTAAATGCAAATAATATGGGTGTAGAGAATAAGTTGGGTGTAGAAAGAGGTTACATGGGTTTAAATAAAATTTCTCGTATGTAATTTACCTTTAGTGTAATTACACATAATGTACTGCTTCGTATTTTGGCACACTGAAAACTCTTAGCCCAGAAAATTTAGGTTTAAACCCAGAAACAGATTTTTTGCTATAACTATTCTGGCCTAAATTTTTTAGTCCAAGGTTATTAAAGACTAAATTTAGGCTAATTTTAAAAAAAAAATTACATATACTATCTTAATTTAATTTTATACATTTTAACCTAAAAATATTTAGATTCCGATAAATATTGAAAAATCACTAAATTTGAGTGAATTTTGAGTTAAATAAAAAAAAATTTCATTATTTTAGCCGTTGGATTTAAATTTGGGTTATTAGATCTTTTTTTATACTATTGAATTTGATCATGTTAGATATCAGCCGTTGGATTCAATGAAATTATGACATAAAACACAAAAAAACAATTATAAATCTGAACCGTTGGTCCATTTAAATTTGTGTCAATGGATTAAGCAAAAGAGCCGTTAGGCTCCCTCTTCTTGCAGACAAGTGGCCGACATGGCCACATGGGTGGGGTTTGAACCTGCTAGGTGAGGCGCGTGCCGCGTGTCCTTGTTTGGTGGGTGAGCTACAATTTCCGTTTCTCACTTTCACACGTGGGATCCACCACTAATTTTGGGTTAAATCTTGGGAGAAATTTGAGTTTTTTGTGAGTCCTAACACTTAATCCCATTTTAGCAGAAGGATTGGAATGAATGGGGGGAATAAAAGGGACAATTTGACACTTACTCTAAGAGTTGGAGTTGGTCTTAGAGAACGACCTCTCGCACATTGGCATGCCCTTATCATCTACAAGCTTCAAGTGAACCCTATTAGTGGGTATTATAATAGAATGGCAATTTAGACATTTTCCAATAAAAAGAATATTGATAAAGCAAACGATATTATCTACACTAAGAGGAGGGAGATAACTAAGCCTCACAATAATGTAGTTCAAATTCATCTTTAGCAAGAATCGAACTAAGACATCTTACTTATAAATAAAGAGGAAAATCATTAAACTGTAGTACTAAATGATAAAACAAATCATTTTAACAATAGTATATTTTTATTTTTACTTTAGATAGCATGTTTTGATTGTAAATATCATTTTCTTTTTGGCAAAGTAAATTTTTTTTTTCTTGGGTTACAATCTTAAAGGAGGGAATCTTTTTTTTGTTTTGTTTTTTTTTCGAGTGACCTCTACTTTTATAATGAAACATGATTTAAGTCGCTGTAATCTGAATACATTGAAAAAATCTCATCCAAATGGGCTATATGCCTTTCCACTCGACAATATTATTGACTGTGACGGTGAATTTTGGGTCTCTATCACATCACACATCAATATGTCACGTGATGAGAAAAACGATAAATATATGTTTATAAATGTTTATTGATGAACTTTTAGTATTAAACTTAAAAGTGAGTGACCATGCATTTTCGAACATTTTGAGTTATATGACGACGGTTTTGAGAAGCAAATTTTTTCTTATTTCCTAGTAGTTAGAGGGTGGTAAAAATAGGAACTCAACTATAGAAGTGGAGCGGTAGAAATCTTACGAATTTATCATATTAGCTGTGCACATTTCTAAAGAACAATTGTGAAATTATTCAAATTGAAATCTTAGATCATCATATATTTATCGATGCAGTGCATTTGATTTCGTTAGACTTCAAACATTTGAAATAAAATTCGTATATAAGTTGAGTTGCCAACATGATTTTTAATCTCCTTGTGTTCATCTTTGAATATATGCAAATATATATTGATGCCACATTGCATCCAGTCATTTTCTTAAGAGGAATATTCAATTTAATGTCTTCAAGCATTTGCTGGTTGGAGAGTTGTACATGTAACAAGTTTTCTTTTGCAACTTTTATCCCAAACATCGTGGCATTATCACATTGGGTTCTACAACATGGTTGCGATTTCATTGCAATGATGCAGTTCGCATATCAAATTTTTTCTGGCTTGCAACTGGTTATATATGTATATTTATGTCATCATGTGATGCACCATGATGTAGAACACAGTGTGATAATGCCATGGTGGTAAGGGAAAAAGTTGGGAAGTGGAGTACTGTACTTTTGTCGTTTACGTGTCTGACGATAAAACCTGAGTATAAGAACATGTTCTGCTCTTTTTGGGTTCAAAATGAAGTTACTGTATGAAAATTGGATGTCTTATCCCATGATTTGCAATGGTTTCTGATGCCTAGCTATTTTATTTATTTGGCAGTATTGAGATCTATAAGCACCATAAAGAAGAACGGATTGCTCGCACTTAGGGAACAACTGCACCTGGTTTGCCTTATGTTGATCAAGCCATAACCAATGCTGGAAATTGGCTGATTGGAGGTGACCTAAAGGTTCTAAAACCTATAAAGTACAATGATGGCCTTGATAGCTTTCGATTGTCTCCTGCACAACTCCGTGAAGAATTCACAAAGCGTAATGATGAGGTTGTATTTGCGTTTCAGCTGCGAAATCCTGTCCACAATGGACATACTTTGCTGATGACTGATACCCGTCGTCGGCTTCTTGAGATGGGCTACAAAAACCCCATTCTATTGCTTCATTCATTGGGAGGCTATACAAAGGTAGATGACATTCCACTTAGTTGGCGAATGAAACAACATGAGAATGTATAGAAACTTTTTATTTGCTGAAAGCCCTAGCTAAATTGTGTGTTGCATGTCCTTAGCCAAATACTGATTCTGTTCGATATTGTTCTAATGTTTCCTCAGGTTCTTGAGGATGGTGTCCTTGATCCCGAGATGACTGTTGTTTCCATATTTCCCTCTCCTATGCACTACGATGTCCCAACTAAGGTGCAGTGGCATGCAAAGGCTAGGATCAATGCAGGGGCTGACTTTTACATTGTTGGTCAGGATCCTGCAGGTATGGGTCATCCAACTGAGAAGAAAGATATGTCTGATGCCGATTATGGAAAGAAAGTATTAAGCATGGCACCTGGACTAGAGCGACTTAACATCCTTCCTTTCAAGGTATGTAAATTATCTGGTAGTGATACTATTTGCCCTTCTTGTATGATATCTTCCGTTATCTAAGTTATTCTCTTGCAGGTTGCTGCTTATGATAAAACTCAAGGTAAAATGGAATTTTTTGATCCCTCGAGGCTTCAGGACTTCCTTTTTATATCTGGCACAAAGGTACGCGTTCTTTTGATGTTGTTTCCGACATGTTTTTTTTTCACTGTTCTAATTAGCAATTCAAAGTAGTATTTAAAGAAAAACACATTGAGTTTACGTGCATAATCCAAGTTTAGTTTATCTGAAAGACATTGCAAATTACTATGACAGATGCGAACGCTTGTAAGGAACAAAGAGAACCCTCCCGAAGGATTCATGTGCCCTAGCGGCTGGAAGATGCTAGTCGACTACTATGACAGTTTGGCTCTTGCAGACAACGGTAAAGTCCCAGAAACAGTTCCAGCTTCGGTGGAGTTGATATATCATATAGTACTTGCAATGGTTGGGAGATAGCTAATTTATTCTTCTTTGTGTGATCAAGATTATCTGATTAGTCTTATTCCTGTGATCAAGATTTCCTAAGATTCTTTCACCTTTTTCTAATAAAATCGTTTGAGGCACTGGTGCAGAGAAACGATACTCGCCTCAATTGTAATTAGCGCCGTGTGATTGCATCTTGCATCACTGCATTTGTGCACGCCCGTGGCGCATTGTATCATATATGGTTTTCTTCTGTAGAACATTAGATTGTGCTATGCCCTCAATATGGCAAAATATTCCTATATGGTATGCACTGGTTATGATTTAAGATGCTGGATCCAAAAGAAAAACATGATCAAATTCTCTAAATTTCTTGTCTTGGAGCACATATTTAGTTTGGAACATTTTTAGATTTGACAACCAGCATCCAATTGCTCCATACGATTAGGTGGGGGTTTGAACTTGGGTTCAATATTGGGTACTCTGCCTTGGCCAACTACTCTAACCCGTGTTTGCTATCCCTCATTCAACATCTGCATGTGGGCTTACTTGGAGCTGGTACGAACTTGAAAACCCAACTTATGGCCCAAGATATGGCTGCACACCCAATGCACGCAACCAATTGTCCCCAACTTAATCGCTATGTATTTGCAAGCCTGCCCAAAAGTTCCACCATAACCACCCCAAAACAATTCGTTCCTCTGACTTCCTCTGAAGACATTAATCCTCTCAAAATCCCTTGAGTTAGACTCATTAAACACGGCGAAACACAAATATATTGAAGATCAATGTGCTGTACCTTCTTAACACCAAATATTCGTCTATCCCTGAACTGCAAGAGCAAGAGCACAACTATCTGGAACAAAGCTTGAGGTAGAAGGTTCATCCATAGAATGTTGGTGATCACCGTTCGACCCACGGACGAGCTATCCATGAACTATTTAGCAGACTTATCGGTGACGAGACCCAGAGCAGCCATTGTGTCCATAATCAGATTCACCCACAGCAGCTGGACCGCTGTTAAATGCACTTCACCGGCCAATGGGGCTGCACAAAGTTGATCGCAAGAGTTGCAACATTTATTCTATTGTGAATTGGAATTGGACAAACTTTTGGATGTTGGCAGAAACTCCACTTCCCCATCTTCAAATAGTTACCAAAGTTGCAAAATTGTCATCTAAAATGACAATGTCTGAGCTCTCCTTGGCAACTTTGGTGCCCTGAATCCCTATCGAGAGTCCTATGTCCGCTTCTTTGAGTGTGGGCACATCATTCATTCCATCACCTGTCACAATAACTACATAGCCTTTATGTTTCAAGCCTTGCCCTATCAGAAGCCTATCAAATGGCTAAGACCTCACCATCACGTGAATTCCATCAACTTTCTGCATTCTTTACTCCAGTGTGTAGTTGTGAAATTCTACACCTTCTACCATCGCTTCCTTGGCTTCTTCCTGGTCAGGCTGGAGTATGCCACACTGGAGTATCCCAACTGTTCATAGACTCGGGTTCGAGGTCGGTGGACCAGTCAAAGGCGTTACCTTTCAGAGAGCGCACGAACTGTTTGACGAGGTAGTCTCCCTCTGTCCCAACATTGTTGCAAGTTTCAATGAAATGGGCGACATGTTGCTTTGGGTTGCCTTTTCCGTCGAACTGCATGAATTTTAGGGGCTGATAACCCTTGGCATCTTCAAAGCATCAATCTTCTTGGAGTAAGGCTTTGAGTACAGTACTGAGTCATGTGAGCTTCCTTCGTATTGTGTCTTGATGGTGATTGCGATCATCTCTTGTAGCTGTTGGATAGAGAGAGATCCCATGAACGCCGTTGCTTGGTCTAGCTTCAGCTTCTCTTCGACTTTCTCCACTGGAGGCTCCTCTTCTTTGTCGACTTCTTTCTTTAATAGACCAACATTTGGGTCGACTTTCACGTCGAGCCGCGCATCTAGTTGGTTGATGAGTGCGGCGATCTGCAAATCCTTCTCTTCCACAGTCCGTGTAAGCTTTGCAATTGCTTCGCTCATTTGAGCCAGTTGTTCTTCAACAGAGGTGACGCCGATGGTCATGACTTGTGCAACCAATAGACAGGACTTTCCTTCAGACATCCATAGTGCTAATGAAGAACCCCATTGGCCATTTTGGGGTGTCATCTTGTGCGCCTCAATAGCATGATTTGGTGCCCCCAGCAAGGTCAGGTTGATGACCGACTCGCGCCTTTGATGCTGCTCTTGCTTGCTTAGCGGTATCAACTTTGCAGCGGCATGTTAAGGAGTGGTTGTGGCACCAATGGATGCTCCATTTGTGGCGGAAGTGCTCATGCTTCTTCCCTTGGTGGTTGCAAGAACGGCTTGTCCCTTGCTTGATGCCATTGATTTTGGAGATGTGCTTTGGTTTTCTTGAACGGAGAAAGAGATGAGAGGTAGAGATTGTCCCACTGGGCGTGCCAAATTTGTAAACACGAAAAATTCCTGAAATAAGAAACAAGAATACGTGCACAAAATATATTTTATATTAATTATTTTGGGGTTACAATCTCTTTGTAATTTGATCCTCTGATTCTATCTTTGTAGGGTATAGGTTTGTGGATGAGTTGTTGATCCAAAGGGCCGTCGAGGCTTGATCTAAGGATGAACAGTTGATGTTTGGGTCTTCAAGGGGCGTTGGGCTTGATCTTGAAGAATGTGTGTATAGGTTTGTTGAGATTGTTGATCCAAATGGCCGTCGGGGCTTGATCTAAGGATGAACAGTTGATGAATGGGTCTTCAAGGGCGTTGGGCTTGATCTTGAAGAATGGGTGTATGGGTTTGTTGATTCTTTTGTTAATCCAAAGGGCCGTCGGGGCTTGATCTAAGGATGAACAGATGATGAACGATGAACGCTTTCTTCAAGGGCCGTCAGGGCTTGATCTCGAAGGTTGAGGGAAGTTTCTTCAAGGGTCGTTGGGGCTTGATCTTGAAGGGGATTTGACGAAGAACAAAGAGGGTTTTACTAATCTTTCGGGGTTTGCTTGAGAGCTTTTAGAGTTTCAAAGCTTCAAGGTTTTGGTGTGATGTAAATTTCCCCTCCTTTTTCTCTTGATGGAGAAGCCTATTTATAGGCTTTGAGAGTGAATCATCACCATCCATTTTTTTGATGAAGTGAGGGGATGTTGTAGGTGAAGTAAATGGAGTTGGTAGGTGAAGTAAGTGTGTGAGGTTGGTGAAGTAAATGGAAGTTGTAGGTGAAATGAGTGTGTGATGTAGGTGAAATAAGTGTGTGAGGTTGGTGAAGTAAGTGGAAGTTGTAGGTGAAATGAGTGAAGGTTGTAATTTTAATACATTGGTCAACATTTATTTCACTGAAATTTCAATGTCTACAGTGCTAGCTTTGAATTTCCCCGAAATATCTTTTTTTTTTGGATTAATTATTTGAGACATAGGAATTCTCCATGTTTTATCTGGAAGTTGAAAATTTAAATTTGGGACTTCTTCCATTTAGTTATTTGGGAGTTGAAAATTTAAAATTTGGACTTATTCCATTTAGTTATTTGGGAGTTTTAATTTATAAATGCGGATTTGTGTTTGTTTGGCCAGCTGCTATTTCAAAGCTGGATGAGGCATTGTTGATTAATCATGGGAAATATGATGCTCTGTGGTGTTGGAAAATGCTTAAACTGTTTGCAGATTCTGCACTCTGGACCAGAATGAGGCAAAGGTTCCAAAAGGTGTTGCAGTGCTTGCAGAAGTCCAAAATTTATTGTTTTTTGACTTTCAATGAGGTACTTCCACTTACAAATCTCAAAGCAAGTGTATTGTTTTTTTAACTTTTGATGTGTGATAAGGAGGGTAGTGAGATCGACTGCATAATTACAGCTTAGTTATCGATTTTTGAAATTCCTGTGCAAAGTAATTGATGTATATAATGCTATTCGAAAGTTCTTATTATTGTCATTGTGTTGTGCTTACTGTGTGCGTGCTTAGCTTAATTATAAATTAAGGGTGGTTGAAAATTAGAATTTTATTCACGCTGTTTGTGCAGAGAAGAGTATCTCGTTACAAGGAACTCAATTCAACATAACATTTACTACTCTTAAAAGCATTCTGTGAATTCTAAGCTCAAGTCAATCCTTAATTTTCATCTACTTTTTAGTTTCTTTATGTCTAGGTGATTTACTTGGCTTGTAACCATTAAATCACCTGACTTTATATTTACATTTGTGTTTCTAATTGTTGATACCATTAAAACACTATTATTCAGGTTATTAGATTTTATGCTATGTGTTAACATATTCATTTTAATAATTACCACTTGCTTTGATACATTGAAAATGCTAATTTTGTGACAAGAAAATAATCTTATTTCATGTTTAATAAAACTCGTAATTGGAGAAACGGTTTGAAGAGAATAATGTTACATAATTATTCAAGCAATTTGTAATCCTGCAACAACGCGGACATTACTCGCTAGTTAATAAACTAGAAACACAATCCTATTCAAATTGGATAACCCAGTCAGCCAAAGAATCCCCACGTTTTGTGACAAAATCAACATCAAATCAGGCTCAAAAGGTGGCGTTAGAAAGATTGGGACGTCTTAGCAACTTTTAGAAGGAAGTTCACCCAACTAGGGAAACTGTTGCACTTCAAGAAGTACATAATATATTTTCTAGACTGCTAATAAGTTTTTTATTTTTGAAAGAACTGCTAATAAGTTATTGAAATGTCTCTTATTTTTTTGGGTTAAATAAAAAAAAGCTCCAAAAAAAGAAATCTCTGAAAAAAGTAAAATAAGGAGGAAGTCCATGATTTCTTTGGACGTAATTTTTCTGAAAAAAAGTAAAGCTTTACTTTTGAAAAGCTCCAAAAGGATTGTATAAACTAAGTCTAAATTATTCGAACTATCGTCCGCAACAGTAAAAATATAAACTTTGGATAATGTTTGTATTCCTCCTTTTTGAGGAATGAGCTTATTTCACTTTTAGATAATATTATTTACCGTAAAAATTTATAATTATCGTAATCAATTAGTTAACATGTTGGTTAACCATATTCCGAAACATGGAAAAAAAATCATTGGATCGTTTTATTTCTTAATCTTCATTTGAAAAACATTCTTACAACAAATCCATTTGAATAGGAACTCATTTAGTTATTTAAATGTATAAAATAAATGGACGGTTCATTAGGAATATGTTACTTAGTACATAAATAGTTAATTATTTCAACATATATGAATGACTAAACAATATCTTATTTGAATAATTTTTTGTATAATTGATCTTCAAATAAAGACTAAGTAATCGAACAGTTATGATATAAAAAATACGTTATTTGCATGTGGAATAATAAACTCATTCGGAAGGAGAAATGCGAGTATTATCCAAACTTAAATGATACTTACAGTTGGTCTAATGAGTTTTATTTTATTTTATTTTATTCAGTTTTGTTTTTATAAAATGAGCTTGCTTAATTGACATGAAATCGTGAAATGAATTTTCTTTCTCACTAGGTGCACACCTTCTAAAGAACAGACAACAGTGACTGGTTGTCACCATGTTTTTCAGTCACAAATGACATTACATCATTGGAACTAAGTTTTAATTATATTATAAACGAAATATATGTTGAACATACTTGCATCCTACAAATATATGCTGTACAACAAAGTATAAATTACATTACTATAGAATAATAAAAGAATTTAAAAAATATTAAACAAAAAATTATGTAAAATTATGACTTACACCAACGAGCAGTGTTGTTTCTGAATTGGGTCTTCAATCCTTCAAACTGAAAATCACTTCAAATATAGTTCTTCTTCGACTTCTTCCACTTGAGATGGCTGAAAATAAGCGTCTCAGGAACAGGAATAGACTTGACAACCCAACCAATTGGCCAAGATACTGCTGCAATACCAACACAAGCACCCCACTGCCCCCAATTCAACCTTTCTGTATCTGCAAACTTCTTCAAAAACTCCACCATCACCACCTGCAGCAAAATAGTGACACCAATAATCCCCACAAACAACTTGTTGGTGTGGATTCCTCTGAACACATTCTTCTTCTCAAGCTTCCTTGCATTGAACTCATTGAACACCTGGCACAGCACAAATGTGTTGAAGATCAGTGTGTCCTTCACCTTGTCATCCACGCCGAAGATCGATTTTCCTTTGAACTGCAATGTCAGGAGGATTGCAATCTGGTAGAGTGCTTGAGGCAGAAGGTTCCTCCACATTATGTTGGTGATCAGAGGCTCTGTCCTCCCGACCGGCCTTTTCTTCATGAGCTCTTTCGTTGGCTTCTCTGTGGCGAGAGCCAGAGCACCTAGTGTGTCCATGATCAAATTCACCCACAGTAACTGAACAGCTGTTAACGGGACTTCACCGGCGGAAATTGCTGCCACAAAGTTGATCACCAGCGCTGCGACATTGACGGTGAGTTGGAATTGGATGAACTTCTGGATGTTTTCGTAAACACATCTTCCCCACCTTAAAACTGTGGCCACCGACGAAAAGTTGTCGTCCATAATCACGATATCTGAGCTCTCTTTCGCGACTTCTGTGCCTTGAATACCCATGGAAAGTCCGATGTCAGCTTCTTTCAATGCGGGCGCATCGTTCGTGCCATCCCCTGTCACTGCCACCACATGGCCTAGCTGTTTCAAGCACTGCACCATGAGAAGCTTGTCAAATGGGGAGGACCTTGCCATCACACAGATTTTGTCCACCTTCTCCATTCGTTCTTCAGGCGTGTAATTGCGAAATTGCACGCCTTCAATCACCGCGCCGCCGAAGAACATGTCCTGATCAGGCTTGAGTATCCCGCATTCTGTGGCTATTGCTTTAGCAGTGAACACATTGTCGCCTGTGATCATTTTAACATTCACCCCTGCACGTTGACAATCTTCAACAGCTTTCTTCACCCCTGGGCGGCATGGATCTTTTAACCCAACAAGGCCTAATAGTGTCAATCCATCTTCTTTTAATAAATTTTTATGTTCTTGATCATCCACTTGCTCTTTTACCTTAATTTCTTTGTGTGCAAAAGCAATGCATCTGAGGCTGCTCGCCGCCATACCTTGGATAATCTGCTCGAATTTCAATTTCGAGTTCTCATCCATATCTTTAAGAACTCCAGATGCATTGTAGTAACTTGTGCACATTGCTAATACCATCTCTGCAGCTCCTTTCCAATGTGCTTGCACAGAATCGTCCGCCTTCCGCTTCATCAAAATCCCACTTCGTTTCTTCTGCGAATTGAAGGCCTCGACATAGAGAGTGCTACAACTCTTCACCATTTTCTGCATATCCATCTTAGCCCCATGCACCGCCCACGAAAGAATCGCCTTCTCAGTAGGACTGCCCGAGGTTTCAATTTCCGAACCCGAATTAGGCCTGAACACACTACCTGTTGTGTTTAGAGCAACCCCTTCATGAATCAAATTACGAACAAAAGGAGATATAGATGAATACGCCTCTTCTTCGATGGGTTCCTCGCCAAGCCAAAACTTGGTCACCTTCATTTCATTCATGGTGAGAGTGCCTGTTTTGTCGGTACAAATGACGGTGGCAGACCCCATCGTCTCACAAGCAGAGAGCTTCCTCACCATCGCCTTATCTGCCATCATTCTCTTCATCGAATAAGCAAGCGTCAAAGTCACAGCCAGAGGCAGGCCTTCCGGGATTGCCACCACAACAATTGTAACCGCAGCCGCCACAATCCCTACGACCGCGTTTAATATGTCGTCAACTTTAGTCTTGCTGCCATTATACTCCCGGTTTCCATTCTCGTCCTCTGTATTTCCAGTGAAATACCTAACCATCAAGACAATCAGGACTAAAAATGCAACTACCAAACCGACTTTACCAATTGATGATGTTAGCTTGTTAAGCCGAGCTTGCAGAGGCGTCTCTTCACCATTGTCGTGGCTGATTTGGCTCATCATTTCGCCCCATGTTGTGTTCATCCCAACAGAGGTGACAAGCATCCGAGCGTAACCATCAGCCACTTTTGTGCCGGAAAACAAGAAAGGATTCTGGTGGTGACTAATTTCGACATGATCACTCTCCCCTGTCATGCTCGATTCGTCTACTTGTAACGAATGGCCGTCTAGAAACAATCCATCGGCCGGAACTTGGTCTCCAATCTTTAAACAAATGACATCACCAACTACTATTTCGAATATTGAAATCTGCTGGCGCCTGCCGCCTCTGACGGCTTCGATTTGGACATTGTCGCTCACTTTAGACAACTTATCAAACTGTCTGTTTTGTCTAAAATTACTCACAGCAGATACAGAAATTACCAGAATGATTGCGAGAAAAATGCTTCCGCCATCAATCCATCCTTCCTTTAGGCCGTGCACTTTGATTCCCAAGCCGAGAGAAAGTGCAGCGCAGCCTAGGAGGATGAGAATTGTGAGGTCTTTGAAGGCCTCCAACACAAAGTGGAAGAACCCTTTTGTTGGTGGCTTCTTATACGTGTTTGAGCCGAATGCCTTGAGTCTTTTCGTAATGTCGTCTGCTGGATCATCGCCGCCATGGACTCCGTGTTCTGCGTCAGTTTTGAGAGCGGACGCAATTTCTTCAACCCCTCCCAGCTCCTGAAGCTGGTTGAGGTTTTTCTGCTTCACAAGGTTAGTGAGGGTAGTTTGATCAATTTGGAATAAGCTTTCTGATGGCTCAACAGTAATGGCGGCATAAGAAGGTGATCGAGATATTTTGGTGTTTTTGTATTTTGGTAGAGAAATGTTGAAGGCTCTGGAGCAGTAGATTTTGGCAAAAGCCGAACGCCAATTTCTTTGGTGTTTGCTAAGAGTGCTTTTCTGAACATCGAAAAGCAGCCTGATTTCAATGCAACCTAGTTTTGCATGCAGGGTGGTAGACATGCTTAACTGGAAAGTGCTTCAAAGTTTATAGATAGTAAGAGATGAAAAGACTGGTGAAGTGAAAATTGCTACAAATTTGGGGATTGTTATGGATGAAAAGAGTGCTTAATTGAAAAGTGCTGCGAAGTTTAGAGATTGTTAAGAATGCAGTATGCGGTATGCATGCATGGATTAGCTCTGTGTGTGTGTCAATGCATCATTCAGTACTTATAGTAGTCCTCATATCGGCTACTCGTTTCCTACAGAGGAGAATAAATGCTTTTCTTCCTCCTCTGTTACTTCGCAAACGTAAGCGTGTTACCAAGACACCAATTAAATGCAACAATTTCTCAGGTGGGCCAAAAGTCAAGCTTAAATTAAATGCATTGCCAAACAAAAGCGATGAGTTTGCTTGGTAATGGATGCAAACTGAAGGCTCCCCGAACTCGCTGGACACGTAGGAAACAAACAAGAAGTAGGATCCAAAAGAGAATAAGAGCGAGGCTCCCCGAACACGCTGGACACGTGCGAATTAGCATAAGAAAGTAACTGTTGATGGGTCCCACTAAGAAACTTTTTCTCTCCTCCTGACCCTTTCCCCTTCTGTTTCCGATTACTTGAGTGCATCTTTTTCTCAGTCAGCTGCATCGGACAGCACTTCCACCATGAACGAGCTCCCTATTTTCCTGAAATCTCCAATCCTGAAACGGTTCGGTTTTAATTTCGTGAAATTTGTTGAGACTGGTGTTGAACTTCCTCGGGTTTTACGCGAGCTCGGGGCAGACGCAAAGTCTCCAATCAGCTTTAGCGTTCTCTTCCCCGTTCCCATTTCCCACAATTTAATTATTGAATTAAAACTGAAATTTTGAAAATTATACAAGTATTTCAGCCTTGGTTTGTGTCGTTGTGTTGCGATGCTCGGATTAAATTAAAGCTGTTATGCATGGTGGGTTTTCTTGTAAGATGATTGAAGTTATTCATGGTGGATTTGGTGGTGGTGGAGGAGGAGGAAAACCAACAGAAAAAGAAAGATGCACTGTAGTAAACGGAAGTGGGGGTGAGGAAGAGAGACATTCTCACAAGTATGAATACTCTATGGAAACTGTTGGAACTCATTGTTGTCCCAAGTCGGCTAGAGGGCCCAAGAGAAAGTAGTTGAAATAGGAATACCTCTCTTCAACTCCATTAAGATTTTTTATGATAAAATCTCACACCTGAGAATTGGGCAAGTGGTAAAATAGGAACAATATCAGTGTTGTTGGAATGGGCCCTCGTCTCGTCGACCTGAAAAATTCAATATGGTATCCGAGCCAGAAGGCGGGCACGTACTGCCACGCGTGATGGGTGAGTCCCGACATGACTCCACGTGGTCCGATGTGGATATCCACGTGTGACCCATAAAATGAGGTCTTACATGCTTGGGAGTGTTGGAACTCATTGTTGTCCCACATCAACAAGAGGGCCCAAGAGAAAGTAGTTTAAATAGAAATACCTCTCTCTAACTAACACCGAAGTCTTTTGTGATAAAACTCCATACTTAAGGATTGGGCAGGTGATAAAACGGAGATAATATCGATATTGTTGGAATGGATCCCAGGCCCGTCGGCCTGAAAAATTCAGCAGAAACACGTCGGACTATCCATAGAAATTATGTTACACTATGTCAACTTTTCTACAACCCAAGCTCGTATAAAGTAGGATTTGTGGATGCGTCCATTTAGATCATAGGCGAATATGTTCGGTTGGAAAAATATGCATCTTTAGCAATAATCGAACTAAGACATCTCACTTATAAATAAAGAAGAAAATCATTAAACCGTAGTACTAAATGATAAAACAAATCATTTTAACAATAGTATATTTTTATTTTTACTTTAGATAGCATGTTTTGATTGTAAATATCATTTTCTTTTTGCCAAAGTAAAATTTTTTTTTCTTGGGTTACAATCTTAAAGGAGGGAATCTTTTTTTTTGTTTTGTTTTTTTTTCAAGTGACCTCTACTTTTATAATGAAACATGATTTAAGTCACTGTAATCTGAACACATTGAAAACATCTCATCCAAATGGGCTATATGCCTTTCCACTCAACAATATTATTGACTGTGACGGTGAATTTTGGATCTCCATCACATCACACATCAATGTGTCACGTGATGATAAAAACGATAAATATATGTTTATAAATGTTTATTGATGAACTTTTAGTATTAAACTTAAAAGTGAGTGACCATGCATTTTCGGACATTTTGAATTATATGACGACGGTTTGAGAAGCAAATTTTTTCTTATTTCCTAGTAGTTAGAGGGTGGTAAAAATAGGAACTCAACTATGGAAGTGGAGCGGTAGAAATCTTACGAATTTATCATATTAACTGTACACATTTCTAAAGAACAATTGTGAAATTATTCAAATTGAAATCTTAGATCATCATATATTTATCGATGCGGTGCATTTGATTTCGTTAGACTTCAAACATTTGAAATAAAATTCGTATATAAGTTGAGTTGCCAACAGGATTTTTAAACTCCTTGGGTTCATCTTTGAATATATGCAAATATATATTGATGCCACATTGCATCCAGTCATTTTCTTAAGAGGAATATTCAATTTAATGTCTTCAAGCATTTGCTGGTTGGAGAGTTGTACATGTCCCAAGTTTTCTTTTGCAACTTTTATCCCAAACATCGTGGCATTATCACATTGGGTTCTACAACATGGTTGCGATTTCATTGCAATGATGCAGTTCGCATATCAAATTTTTTCTGGCCTGCAACTGGTTATATATGTATATTTATGTCATCATGTGATGCATACCATGTTGTAGAACACAGTGTGATAATGCCATGGTGGTAAGGGAAAAAGTTGGGAAGTGGAGTACTGTACTTTTGTCGTTTACGTGTCTGACGACAAAACCTGAGTATAAGAACATGTTCTGCTCTTTTTGGGTTCAAAATGAAGTTACTGTATGAAAATTGTATGTCTTATTCCATGACTTGCAATGGTTTCTGATGCCTAGCTATTTTATTTATTTGGCAGTATTGAGATCTATAAGCACCATAAAGAAGAACGGATTGCTCGCACTTCGGGAACAACTGCCCCTGGTTTGCCTTATGTTGATCAAGCCATAACCAATGCTGGAAATTGGCTGATTGGAGGTGACCTAGAGGTTTTAGAACCTATAAAGTACAATGATGGCCTTGATAGCTTTCGATTGTCTCCTGCACAACTCCGTGAAGAATTCACAAAGCGTAATGATGAGGTTGTATTTGCATTTCAGCTGCGAAATCCTGTCCACAATGGACATACTTTGCTGATGACTGATACCCGTCGTCGGCTTCTTGAGATGGGCTACAAAAACCCCATTCTGTTGCTTCATTCATTGGGAGGCTATACGAAGGTAGATGACATTCCACTTAGTTGGCGAATGAAACAACATGAGAAGGTATAGAAACTCTTTATTTGCTGAAAGCCCTAGCTAAATTGTGTGTTGCTTGTCCTTAGCTAAATACTGATTCTGTTCGATATTGTTCTAATGTTTCCTCAGGTGCTTGAGGATAGTGTCCTTGATCACGAGATGAATGTTGTTTCCATATTTCCCTCTCCCATGCACTACGCTGGCCCAACTAAGGTGCAGTGGCATGCAAAGGCTAGGATCAATGCAGGGGCTGACTTTTACATTGTTGGTCAGGATCCTGCAGGTATGGGTCATCCAACTGAGAAGAAAGATATGTCTGATGCCGATTATGGAAAGAAAGTATTAAGCATGGCACCTGGACTAGAGCGACTTAACATCCTTCCTTTCAAGGTATGTAAATTATCTGGTAGTGATACTATTTGCCCTTCTTGTATGATATCTTCCGTTATCTAAGTTATTCTCTTGCAGGTTGCTGCTTATGATAAAAGTCAAGGTAAAATGGAATTTTTTGATCCCTCGAGGCCTCAGGACTTCCTTTTTATATCTGGCACAAAGGTACGCGTTCTTTTGATGTTGTTTCCGACATGTTTTTCTCACTGTTCTAATTAGCAATTCAAAGTAGTATTTAAAGAAAAACACATTGAGTTTACGTGCATAATCCAAGTTTAGTTTATCTGAAAGACATTGCAAATTATTATGACAGATGTGAATACTTGTAAGGAACAAAGAGAACCCTCCCGAAGGATTCATGTGGCCTAGTGGCTGGAAGGTGCTAGTCGACTACTATGACAGTTTGGCTCTTGCAGACAACGGTAAAGTCCCAGAAACAGTTCCAGCTTCGGTGGAGTTGATATATCATCTAGTACTTGCACTGGTTGGGAGATAGCTAATTTATTCTTCTGTGTGATCAAGATTATCTGATTAGTCTCATTCCTGTGATCAAGATTTCCTAAGATTCTTTCACCATCGTTTGAGGCACTGGTGCAGAGACTGCTGTAGACTTGCTCTGAACTTGTGTCTCACTTACGCTAGCACTTGTTTTAGTACTTTGTATGCTAGTTTTTAAATTATTCGTCCTTTTATATTTCTATTTCATTAGCTTCCGCACGTGCACATGGTTACGTCACCTCTGTGCGACGGCCAGCACGCCCTGATCTCGGTCGGGGTGTGTCATTTTAACCTTAAAATATTTAGATTCCAATAAATATTGAAAAATCACTAAATTTGAGTGAATTTTGAGTTAAATAAATTATTTTTTCATTATTTTAGCCGTTGGATTTAAATTTGGGTTGTTAGATCTTTTTTTATACTATTGAATTTGATCATATTAGATATTAGCTGTTGGATTCAATGAAATTATGAACATAAAACACAAAAAAACAAATATAAATTTGAACCGTTGGTCCATTTGAATTTGTGTCGTTGGATTAAGCAAAAGAGCCGTTAGGCTCCATCTTCTTGCAGACAAGTGGCCGACATGGCCACATGGGTGGGGTTTGAACCTGCTAGGTGAGGCGCGTGCCATGCGTCCTTGCCTGGTGGGTGAGCTACAATTTCCGTTTCTCACTCTCACATGTGGGATCCACCACTAATTTTGGGTTAAATCTTGGGAGGAATTTGAGTTTTTTGTGAGTCCTAACACTTAATCCCATTTTAGCAAAAGGATTGGAATGAATGGGGGAAATAAAAGGGACAATTTGACACTTACTCTAAGAGTTGGAGTTGGTCTTAGAGAATGGCGTCTCGCACATTGGCATGCCCTTATCATCTACAAGCTTCAAGTGATCCCTATTAGTGGGTATTATAATAGAAGGGCAATTTAGACATTTTCCAATAAAAAGAATATTGATAAAGCAAACGATATTATCTACACTAAGAGGAGGGAGATAACTAAGCCTCACAATAGGCTAGTAATAATGTAGTTCAAATTCATCTTTAGCAAGAATCGAACTAAGACATCTCACTTATAAATAAAGAGGAAAATCATTAAACCGTAGTACTAAATGATAAAACAAATCATTTTAACAATAGTATATTTTTATTTTTACTTTAGATAGCATGTTTTGATTGCAAATATCATTTTTTTTTTGCCAAAGTAAATTTTTTTTTCTTGGGTTACAATCTTAAAGGAGGGAATCTTTTTTTTGTTTTGTTTTGTTTTTTTTTTTTTTTTCCAAGTGACCTCTACTTTTATAATGAAATATGATTTAAGTCGTTGTAATCTGAACACATTGAAAAAATCTCATCCAAATGGGCTATATGCCTTTCCACTCGACAATATTGATGGCCTTGATAGCTTTCGATTGTCTCCTGCACAACTCCGTGAAGAATTCACAAAGCGTAATGATGAGGTTGTATTTGCGTTTCAGCTGCGAAATCCTGTCCACAATGGACATACTTTGCTGATGACTGATACCCGTCGTCGGCTTCTTGAGATGGGCTACAAAAACCCCATTCTATTGCTTCATTCATTGGGAGGCTATACAAAGGTAGATGACATTCCACTTAGTTGGCGAATGAAACAACATGAGAATGTATAGAAACTTTTAATTTGCTGAAAGCCCTAGCTAAATTGTGTGTTGCATGTCCTTAGCCAAATACTGATTCTGTTCGATATTGTTCTAATGTTTCCTCAGGTTCTTGAGGATGGTGTCCTTGATCCCGAGATGACTGTTGTTTCCATATTTCCCTCTCCTATGCACTACGATGTCCCAACTAAGGTGCAGTGGCATGCAAAGGCTAGGATCAATGCAGGGGCTGACTTTTACATTGTTGGTCAGGATCCTGCAGGTATGGGTCATCCAACTGAGAAGAAAGATCTGTCTGATGCCGATTATGGAAAGAAAGTATTAAGCATGGCACCTGGACTGGAGCGACTTAACATCCTTCTTTTCAAGGTATGTAAATTATCTGGCAGTGATACTATTTGCCCTTCTTGTATGATATCTTCCGTCATCTAAGTTATTCCCTTGCAGGTTGCTGCTTATGATAAAACTCAAGGTAAAATGGAATTTTTTGATCCCTCGAGGCCTCAGGACTTCCTTTTTATATCTGGCACAATGGTACGCGTTCTTTTGATGTTGTTTCCGACATGTTTTTCTCACTGTTCTAATTAGCAATTCAAAGTAGTATTTAAAGAAAAACACATTGAATTTACGTGCATAATCCAAGTTTAGTTTATCTGAAAGACATTGCAAATTACTATGACAGATGCGAACACTTGTAAGGAACAAAGAGAACCCTCCCGAAGGATTCATATGCCCTAGTGGCTGGAAGGTGCTAGTCGACTACTATGATAGTTTGGCTCCTGCAGACGACGGTAAAGTCCCAGAAACAGTTCCAGCTTCGGTGGAGTTGATATATCATATTGCACTTGCACTGGTTGGGAGATAGCTAATCTATTCTTCTTTGTGTGATCAAGATTATCTGATTAGTCTCATTCCTGTGATCAAGATTTCCTAAGATTCTTTCACCTTTTTCTAATAAAATCGTTTGAGGCACTGGTGCAGAGAAACAATACTCGCCTCAACTGTAATTAGCGCCGTGTGATTGCATCTTGCATCACTGCATTTGTGCACGCCCGCGGCGCATTGTATCATATATGTTTTCTTCTGTAGAACATTAGATTGTGCTATGCCCTTAATATGGCAAAATATTCCTATATGGTATACACTGGTTATGATTTAAGATGCTGGATCCAAAAGAAAAGCATGATCAAATTCTCTAAATTTCTTGTCTTGGAGCATATATTTAGTTTGGAACATTTTTAGATTTGACAACCAGCATCCAATTGCTCCAGACTATTAGGTAGGGGTTTGAACTTGGGTTCAATGTTGGGTACTCTGCCTTGGCCAACTAA
The DNA here is from genome assembly GCF_041283825.1 of Pyrus communis. Taxonomy (NCBI): domain Eukaryota; kingdom Viridiplantae; phylum Streptophyta; class Magnoliopsida; order Rosales; family Rosaceae; genus Pyrus; species Pyrus communis. The sequence continues at coordinate 3,056,039 of NC_142568.1, forward strand.
TCTAACCCGTGTTTGCTATCCCTCATTCAACATCTGAATGTGGGCTTATTGGGAGCTGGTACGAACTTGAAAACCCAACTTATGGCCCAAGATATGGCTACACACCCAATGCACGCAACCAATTGTCCCCAACTTAATCGCTATGTATTCGCAAACCTGCCCAAAAGTTCCACCATAACCACCCCAAAACAATTCGTTCCTCTGACTTCCTCTGAAGACATTAATCCTCTCCAAATCCCTTGAGTTAGACTTATTAAACACGGTGAAACACAAATATATTGAAGATCAATGTGCTGTTGAATAAGAAGAGTATCCAAGATAACTCTAATGATCCCAAGAAGAAGAAAATAGAGCACACACTTAAAGAAAGCTCACAAAACAAACTAATTAGCAAAGCTTTTCTTCTTTAGCTCTAGGCTTTGTTTTTCTTTGAATAATTTACAATGCTTGAGAACTTAGGTATTTATAGCAAACCAAATGATTAAACTAAGATTATTTATTACCACACAAAACACATTAATTGCACCTAATAATTTTTATTCAACCATACCTAACATTGACTAACTTTCCTTGCCTAACTTTGACATTGATTTTCAACACTCCCCCTCAATGTCAGCTCTCATTCTTTGCACTGTGCTGAGCAGACAGCGAAAATTTTCGAGCTTGCCTGTACTTAAACTTTTTGTGAACAAGTCCGCAACTTGATCATTCGTCTTGACTTGTCTCATCTCAATCTCTTCTTGTAGAACCTTTTCTCTGATAAAATGGTAGTGCACTTCCACATGTTTAGTTCTTGCATGAAAGACTGGATTTTCCGCCAAGCGAATGGCCGATTGGTTATCACAGTACAATGGTACTGGATAATCTACTGGTTGATGTAGATCACTCATCAACTGTACCAGCCATGCATTCTCTTGAGCTGCCATTGCTGCTGCTCTATACTCTGCTTCTGTGGTTGACAAAGATACCGTTGGCTGTCTCTTACTACACCAAGAGATGGTTCCAGAACCAAGCTTAAACACATACCCAGTTGTTGATCTCCTGGTGTCATGATCTCCTGCATAGTCAGCATCACAGTAACCAACTAACTTGCAGTCTTCACCTTTCTTGTACAAAAGACCATAGTCAATTGTACTCTTCACATATCTCAGTATTCGTCGAACTGCTTCCAAGTGAGGCTTCTTTGGATTTTGCATGTACAGACTCATCACACCAACTGCATAAGAAATGTCAGGTCGAGTCAAGGTTAAGTAGATCAGACTACCTACCAATTGTCGATACATCGTCGCATCTTCCAAATCTTTTCCTTCATGTGCACTCATTTTGACATTTGGCTCCATCGGCGTAGAGATCAGCTTGCATTCGAGCATTCCGAACCTCTTCAATAAATCTTTGGAATACTTCTGTTGACAGAGAAATATTCCTTCTTGTGTGCGATCAACCTTTAGACCAAGGAAGTGCT